>NW_021632719.1:0-32757 GCF_004799145.2 Neltuma alba | reverse complement strand
TACCAACTCAGTGTTGTTCCACCACTGATCTGCTTCCTTTTCTAGCTTATAAATTGCCATCTGAGCTTTAATCTCAGATGAACATCCATTACCCGAAAGATCTTCTCCAGTCGGTAATCCACATATCAGCTACTTGTGGTTCCAATGAACCCTGAACTCTGGTGGATTATGCTTGCAAAATTCGTAATCCATTGCTGAATGTCTCCTTGATTTCAGCCACTCCTGCTTGCTCTTCAGGTACTTGCTGTTGGACTTGTGGGGTCGCTTCAGCTTGCATTTGCTCAGGTTGTCGTAACTGAGCAAAGCGTGCTGCTACCGCTGCTGCTATAACGCGTCTCTCTTCTTCCTGCTGCCGTAACTGTGCCTCTTGTAGTTGTTGTACGACTCGTTGTTGCTCATCCAGCCTATTCATTACTTGCTGGATAGGATCTCTATGTGGTTCCTCAGGAGTGTTTTCTTGCTCCTCTCCGTGTTCTCACCATTTCGCTTGTCTTTAACTTAACTATGAGAATAAAGGAACTCTTTAATCATTTATCATATAAACATACCCTCTTTATTTATATAACAAACATTTGTACAGCAACACGGGTTACACAGAGTTCTTAGCAGTTAGCCTAACTTATATACAGTCCAAAACTATTACACTATATACATCATCATCTAGCACTGACCATGACCAGCTCATGGAAGTAGTAGCCATACAAAGGTCTCTATGGCGTCGACCATCTCCAGGAAAGTACATCTGGGTAGGCGATTGTCTATCTCATTAATCCCTTCCTTCCATTTCCATGTCTTAGGGATTACACGATACAGGGCTAAGATCCAATCATCGTCTCCCAAGGTACGGTCCTCTCTAGTCCCCAATAATAAAGGCTCTTAATGTCCTCTAAGAACCTTAAGTACATCAGCTTCCTGGTGCTCATACGGCTTAATAAAACGGCTTCTAAACTGGAACTCTTGAACTAGCTGAGGAAGGTACTGGAACTCTTTCTTAATTTCAGGTGTAGGGATCTTACTCGGACCTGCTTCATCCTTAGTAGGCATCTTAATAACTGGAGCTATATCATTAGAGGCAACAGTGGCAATGTCTTTCTCTAGAGCCTTCCCCTTGAAACCGAAGTAATCTACCTGGGTAGCTGGGGATTTAGTGCTAAGCTCTCCATACCTCTCAATGTCCTCGTACCACCATGTCTCATCATACCACCATGGATATCGCTCACCGGGCATGACCTTGCTGATGGTCTCTCCGGATTTTCCACTTCCACTACAAACAGCCATTACCTGAGCTTTTCTGTAATCCTAATGACCAAATGAACTCATTAATAAGCACTATCACATGCTTTCCTTAAAATGCAGAGCATACAAATATCAAAATTTGTTCTGTGTGCCAGAACCATGTGCTCTGATACCAAATGTAACACCTTACGTTTACGACCTTATGTTGTGCCAAGTTAAGACACATTCGGAAGCGCAATCTAAGGTTACCGGGTTGAAAAACCTGAATTTGAAAATTTCTTTTCCCGCACTACTATTCACCGTAACCTTAAACTTGGCATAACTTTGAAAAATCATAACTAATTCTAGAAAAATCGAAACGAGGTCGTTCCAAGTCTCACTCGAAGCTCTTAACATCATCTATCAAGGAAAAATGACCTCAGGTTCCGCTTTAATCAGAAACGCATTCGTTTTCAATTTCGAAAAGTACTGTTCATTTGGTCATTTTTCTATTTTCCAGGATTTTTGCCTAACTTCGGAAAGGCATAACTTCTTACACAAAACTCCGATTGGGACGCTTTACCACTCATTTTAAAGGGAAAAATAAGATCTATTTGCATACCAAATTTCAGGGAAAAAGTCAACCATTTGACCAGGGTCTTCGTTGGTCAAAGTTTGGTCAAATCTAGACCATTTTTATCCCCTTTTTCACTAATTTTGACAGCATTTCGTTTTTCACTATAATCATACCATAATCACTTATAAAGCTACTCTATCATTAATATACATTCCAAAAAGGGTATCATATCATGTATTTATGAACATAGTATGCTTACATGGCTTGAAAGAGAAAGGTTCAAAACCGTATAATACATTACATAATTCATAACTTCTTCAAGCCATGACTATTTCCTTTCCTTTCTCCTTAGCAGTAGTGGCACCTAGGATATCATGTTATAGGAGGAATGAGATTTCATAGAAATCCCAGTAGCATAGCATGAACATACAACCATCAAGTCAACATGCATTAAGATGTCATGCTACATGCAGTAAAGATAACATTTCTAGCTTTATGCCATGCTATATCATTCTGTATCCATGTCATCATATCATGGAGCATATAATCATTCTGGTCAAAACTCAATCATGCAAGAGCCAAGGCATACATTGCAAGGAGTTCAATCATCTGTACATAACATTCTCATGGCACATAAACACACATAGCAGATACATCAAATGCAGATCAACAAAATAATTGCAGTTCACGCTACTCAATTCCTTGCTTAACGTTTCCTCCTTGATCCCTTGCTGGAGATCCTCCTAGGTTTCCAGGAGAGTTGCCTATCAACCATACAGTAAGGGTATGGTAAATTCCATATCCAGTATACCATTCTTTCTCAATATAATGCTACCCTTGTATCTTTCAATTATAATTCTGGTATACCTTTCCTAAACCTTTGACCTTGGTTTGACCAAGCCTTAATCCTCAATTAAGGTCTTGGAATTCTTCCTTAAACCATGATTAATCATGCTTCCTTGGGTTAATCACTAACCCTTAGTCCTTAATCCAATACTTAATTAAGGTCCTCAAGTCACATAGTCATAATCCTTTAAGATTAAATCACTAATCCCTTTTTGGATTAACCATTAATCATTCTCTAATCAACATGGATAACCTTATTCATTCCTTAATTAACATGATTAATCATTTCTAATCAATATGATAATCATTAATCATTCTCTAATCAATAGATTAACCATTATTCATTCCTTAATTAACATGATTAATCATTTTCTAATCAATATGATTAATCATTAATCATTCTCTAATCAATATGATTAAGCTTTAATCAATACTTAATCAACATGATTACCCATAATTAATCATCCTTCAATTATCATAACTAATCACTAATTAATTAGGGTAGCTAACTTAATCACTTACTAATCCTTAATCAAATAACATAATTAATCTTAGCTATCACTAAACCATAATTAATCAAGGTAATTAATCCTAATCTTCCTCAAATAATAATCAACTAAAAATAATTAACACTTAGGGAGATAAACATACCTTAATTAGCGCTTAATCGGCGATTAGAGGTGATTAAGCTTGCTGTCTCTCTTTCTCTCTCTTCTTTCTTCCTTTCTCTCTCCTAGAACTCAAGAACACAAAATTCTCCCAAACAAACACCTCTTGGCCGAATTCTTCATGAAAGGGGGGGGGTATTTATAGGCCTTGATATTTCAAAATGCCGAAAATGCCCTTCGGGAAAAAGATGCGATCTCGGCCGTCCATTTTTTTCTACTTTACACGTGGACAAATCTAGGGCACTCACCATAAGAAAGTGACACATGTAGGGACACCTAATCACCATGTGATTTTCATGTGGAAAATAAATATTATTTATTATTTTGTCTCTTATTTCCCTTTATGCCCTTGAACAATTTGGAAAATTCCAACTTTGTCCTCTCCTTCTAATTTTGGCCGAATTATTGCTCTTAATATTGGAAAAATATGACTCATCCAATAATCAGTGCAATCCACTGATTATTTGTGTATTTCCGGTCCGATTTTCCAACAATCCTGTCCAATTTACTGTCACAAAATTTCGATTTCAACACCTCATTAAATTCCCCTCATTCCAAGGGTAATCCATGATTTTTCTCAAGTTCTATCTCCCTCTATAATTTTCTAAATTTTATTCTGTCAAAAATCACTATTCTACCGATAATAATTCGGTAATAAATATCCTTTAAGCTAACCTTTGTACATCCAAAGGTGGGAAATAATTTTATAAATTAGGATAATATGTCACATAATTTATCCATATTTTTCCTTGAATTTTTGAGGCCTCTATATATTTTATATAATGGAAATTGGCTAATTTTCCTTAATTAACCAAAAATTCCAATAATTACAAATAATTTCCTGATAAATTATTTTTAATCTCATATTCATCTTCTAAGCCTCAAACATTATTCTGTACCCTCCTTTCTATTTTTCATAATTTTCTGGGAATTTTTCAGGAAATTTGAACATTATTTCCAATACTGCCCTTCTTTAACTGATCTTTTCAGAAATGACCGTTATGTCCCTATCCTGATTTTTCCTCATAGCCTGGATCCTCTACCAGTCTACTATACTACTTGGCCTTAATCAGTCACAAATCATTCATCAGTTAGAATAAAATTATCAGGGTGTGACACCAAGCCCTATACATCTACCTTTTCATGACTGGCCAATCATTTGACTTAGCTGACACCATTTACTCAGCTCTCTATGATGCCATCAATACCTCAAAACTCACCAATAGCATCCTTTTCTCACACCTCGTCACTAACCTTTTCCGCGTTGCTAATGTCCCTAAGTGAAGAGAGCCTTTTGTCATTCGCTTTGGGGTTCTCACTCAAAAATAAATCCAAGCTATGCAGTATAATGCAAACTCAGGTCGTTTCATGCTTGGGAGCCTTAATTAATTACCTAAGTTAGACTAAATGCCATGAAAAGTAATAAAAAGGGGTTTTTGGGTTTTTAACATTTAATGAAATGTGCCAAAATTGAATGCAATGAAATCAAACCTAAGATACTATGTTTTTGGAGTTTTTAAGATAATAATGATGTAATGGAAGTGATTGATAGGAAATCTCTTGAAAATGGTTTTGATAGCAATTATAGTTCACTTGAATATTGGGAGTTCTCAAACCCATTAGGTTTTCTTAATAAGAACCTCATTAACTCAATGAGCCCAAAGCTTACATTAATGAACTCATTAATGAAAACTTTGTTTAACTTCCCTAATGTGTAATTTTGGAGTGATCATGCAATTGGCTCAATGTAACACACAATCAACTCAGTACCGAAACATAACCATGCAAGATAGGAGAGAATCATGAGAGTTACAATAAACATATATGCAACCACATATATTTAAGCACAAAGTTCAACATCAATCAATCCAAATTACAAAAGTTAATCACTAACCATTGATTATAGAATTAATCAAAGCATCTAACTAAGACTTTACAACTCCTAAACCTAGGAAATCATAAATGCCTAGCTAAAAGCTAAAGATTAAAACTAAAACTCCCCTTTGAAGCTTGGAAACTCATATTACTCCACCATCTTCAAGAGTTGGAAAGATCTAGCTCATCATAGCCTTGGAATCAGCTCCAACCAGAGTTAAATCTTCAGCCATAATGGTTAGGAGATGAAGGAAATGAAGGTGGATGAAGAAGAAAAAGTGTAGGAAGATGGAAGGTGAAGGAGATGGAGATGGAGGATTAGGGTTCTGTGGGAAAGATGAGAAGAGATGATAATAGAAACGTAGGTGGTGGCTCTCCCCTTATGTCTGACCTCACCCATACCCAAAATAGGGTTTCTAACTCGAAAATGACGTGTATGGGTCGATCCCTGGAGGTGGGTAGGTCAGATTTTTCTGAAATGGTCGGGTCTGAAAAATGCTGATACGAGGGGTTCACCGTGGTGAACCATGGCCGAGAGCTTTCCTTCTTGACGAACGATGTTCACCGCGGTGAAAGCAGAAGTGTGTCGTGGCAAACTGAGGCAGAGGCTCCTCTCTTGCTTCTTGTGCCTTGAGTTCTTCAATTCTGGCCCCAATCTCTAGTGTCCTACAATAAAAAGCAACAAATTGAAGTATCAATTGTCCTAGAAATCAATTGAATACAATTAATAACCAATTATGACAATTTTATTCTCAAAAAGACACTAACTTAAAGTAAGGACTCTTAATCTAAATTAAGCACAATTATCATTAAAAAGGGCCAGAAAATACCATAAAATCATGGATAATGTAATGAAAAGATAATAATAACTTGAGCTCAACCACTGAGTATGACAATGATAGCTACTTCGAGCCAACCCCCTTTTCAGATATGACCGCCTTAAACAGCCTTTTATTAGCCCACCTCCTCCAATCTAACCTTTCTATGATGTTGGAGCAGCTCCTGCAACTAGTGCACCAGCCCAGGAGGGCCAAGAAGGCCAAGAAGGTCAGGAAGCCCCTGAACCTGTTACTTTGGACACCCTGGCTGATGATATTGATGAGCTGGCCAAGCATGTCCACCAATTACGTGTCACACTCCTCCAAGAGGTGATGAGACAGAAGGACTGTGATGCTCTCTATGATCGAGACCAGTGTTACCACCGTCGTGTCGATGCTTTGATTACGGACCAGTTGAACTTCCTCCTACCCCTTGAGGAGGATGACCCTTAGAGTAGAGTTGGGATGCTCTGGTATAGGACCATCTAGGTCTGGGGTAGATCACCCATATATCTGAATGTTTTGTTTACACATAACGTGATCGATTAAACATTTCCCTGGCATTTCAGAACTAAGTCTCTCTGTTATATTTTATCGATCACTTACTTGATCAAATATTAATCGATCACTTAATAGATCATCATTTGTTTTATGCCCTTTGAAAAAAATCTTTGTTAAATCTCTTTTATTGATCAAATTTTCCATCACTCATTTATCAATAAAGTACTCCATCATTGCTCCTTGAAAATCTATTTCTATCTCACTTTACTTTATCGATAGCTTGATCGATCAATATGTTTTCGATCACTTGATCAATCATTGACTTATTCCAGTTAAATATCAACAAGTTACCGTGATTCTCAAAATATGTTGATTATTTCTCTTCAAGCTTTTCTTAGCCTTCATGTTTATCTTAATTCTCTATTTTAAGGGATTCAAAATCAAAAGTGACCTTGAGCCTTTTCTCAACATATTTTTCTGAAGTCACTCTTTTCATTTACTGATTACTTGATCAATAAATTATTAATCCATAACTTGATCAATAAATAAACTTGCCTGTTTCAAATTCTTTCTATTTGATTAATTGATAATTTGATCAATCAACCCGTCATCGATTATTACTTCGATCAAGGATATCCAGTTCTTGTTCAATATATTTAGCAACTGATTGATTCCACTTTCAAACTATGAATGTTCATTTTTATCATTTGATCAGTTATACTCCTGAGCTTTACTCTGCAAGAAAAACTTATTAGATTGAATTATTATTACAGATTACAAAGAAGAACTCAACGGTTATCCAATGGTTGTTTAGTAGCCTGTAATCTACCATGTCAGAAGCATTAATGGCAAAAACCATTGCGACTGGGAAAACACGCAACTAAACTCTCAACGGCTAGAAGCTCTTCTGTCTAACAGTTATTAAACTTCTGCAACTATAAAAGGCGCGAAGAGGCATTGAACGCGAGATTGAATACACGAGCTACCTTATGCAAATAACTTATTGTTGCATTCAATACTCTGTTCTTGTTTGTACTGAGCTTCAATGTTTCTCATCTATTTACTCTGTGAGAGAGCTCTACATATCATCTTTAATTACTTTCTGAGTGAACCTCAAGAGTGTAGACTCTTGAATGGGTCTGTGACCTTACAGGTAGTAAGGGGGAGTGATTGTCACACCTTACTTATATAATACCTTAGCATTCATTTAGAACCATTCCAGACCACTTTGGATGGTCTTAAGCTTAAAAATTTTAATTTGGACGTTAATTTTCGGAAAATTACTGTTCACTGTCCAGTTTTCAGATTATAGGTCCAAATTTAGAAAATCATAACTAATTCTAGAAAAATCGTATGGAGGTGTTCCAAAATTCTACGGAAAGCTCTTTCAATGCTCTTTAAGGGAAAAATATTCAACTGAACTCATCCTCACTGAAAACGTACAGTTTATTGGATTAAAATTACTATTCATTTGGTAAAATCTGGACTTTCCAGATTCTGCGCCTTAACTTCGAAAATTCATATTTCATTGTATACACATCCAAATGATGTGATTTACCACTCATTTTAAAGCTTGGGATATGCATTATAAGTGTACCAAATTCCGTAGCTTAACTCATTCATATGATAGGTCGAACTGAAGCTTGAAATTAACTGCTTCAGGACCTACGTTTTATCCCTTAATATCTCTTTATTTTAATTCTTTTTATTTCTTTGGCATACCTAACATGGCCTTACTTTTTCCCATTCATGCTCATATACTTTCATTCATGCTATAAACATCCTAAGCACATACATTGAATTGATGGCATTCATAACATAACTTACAATATAGGAGAATTATACATTGAATAATAACATCAATCATTAGCATTAATAATTCTCCACTTCTTCTCCTTGCTTCTCATGCCCTTAGTGCCCATCATTGATTTGACCTAAATGGTTGGTTAGGGAGGGGGTGAGATTCGGGGGAATCTCAGTAGCAAACACTACCACATACATGCACAAGATGGATGCTAGTGTATGGTATGTAGTTTTTCATAAATTTAAGTTAACTAGTGACATGCCATCATGCTTTATGCTTGGTATAAAAATGCATGGCCATGGGAACATATTAAAAACAGCATTTCCAGCAACAATCATCATGTCACAACATCATTCAAACAACAAATACAAACCAACACATAAGCATACCATGTCAAGCACATAAAGGGTAAGTTCACTACCTTGCACCTCAAGCTTTCCTCTTACTTTTCCTTTGACTCCCTTGACTTTCCAACCATATGGGCATTTGGTCAACATCACTAAACATCCTCTTGGACGTTTCAAAGGTCCTAAATATAACCATAATGATGACACAATCCATTAGGACCATTAGATTACATAAAGTTCAAGACTAGCTTTCTTGAACCTCAACCCTTTCTCTTAGTCTTAGGGTTTTCTTTCTAACTTTTCTAATATAAATCTTATCATTTTACATCCTTATGATCTATTTCTTATCAATTAGGACCACTTTAGATGGCTTTAGATTCAAGAATATCAAATCTGGAAATTTTGGTTCGTGGGTACTGTTCACGCAGAATCTCCAGAATTTTTGCTCAACTTTGAAAATTCATAATTAAATCTAGAAAACTCTAAATTGAGTGCTTCCAAGTCTCACTGAAAGCTAATTAAGTTAAATTTAAAGGAAAAATAGTTTCAGGAACCAATTCTACTCAGAACAGTACCAATTGTACGGAACTCGACAATCTCCCAAAAGTTCAACACTGTTTCCAGATTTCAAACCCTAACTTTGAAAAATCACCATAAATCGTACACATATCCAAATGGAGTGTTCTACCCATGGATTTAAAGCTTACAGAGTGTACTTTAAGCATACCAAATTTCAGAACCAGATATGAACAGTAACTAATTCGAAAAAGCCATCAAATCAGCACGTAATTCTTCCAATTTTCACATAGATCCACTTGGATCTACCATACTTTGAGGTGTTCTAGCAAGATCTAACAACCAAACTCCCTTCCCCACTCATCAACCATTTCGACCAGCCATCAAAAGGGAGAGAAGACATATTTTCAACCATAAAAGAGAAAGAAACCAAGGCAAGAACACATCTAGAGCCAAGAACTCACCTTGAACCTTGATTGTATGACCAAAGTTGATGCCTTTCTCTTGGTTTTCCCTCAAAACTCTCTCTTTTTCCCTCTCTTCATGCCTTGCACGAAATTCCCATCTGATTTAGGGGAGACATGAGCTCATTAATGTGTACAAAATACCCACCAACCATCATTAATGTTATGCCAAGTGTCATTAGCCTACTTAATCTTAATCCTCTCTCTTAATTAACTTAAATCATAATGTAATTAAATTCCAAAGTCAAGATCCTCTCCATTGGTAGCTTGACACTTGGAAAGCTTTAATTACCATCCATTAAAGGCTTGACAAGTGGCGACTTGTGGCCCAAGTAAAGTGCAAGACTCTGATTAATACTTTATCGGTGCACTTTTACTCCGGTTTAACTTCTTTTCTCTAATTACAGTGCTTTGGCCTCTGTAATTATTTTCTGTCAGATCCATAAATTCTCTTTAATTTTAGAGAGTATCTATGAATTTTCTTAGCCCATAACACTTCCTTTAAGCCTTGCATAAAATTCATTTACTAAAATACCCTTTTATCGGCAAAACCGGCTCTTTAATTTCTTAAAGCCACTCTACTGGCCTTTTGGTTGCGAGACTAATTTTATAAATTAGTACAACCTTTCAACCCTTTAACCTCATTTTTGTATACACTTTTGAGGTCTCTTGCTATTTCAAATAATTACCTCAAACGGTATACTTTTTATCGGTCACAACCTCATAAATTCCATTTAAGCTGCCTCAAGGGTATTTTCATCTTTTCTCCTCATAGAAGAGTCTTAGAATATTATTTCCCATTTTTTTGGATTTTCTTGAAATTTTCTGTACACTCTTCCATTTTTGCCCTTGCTGGTCATAACTTTTTGAATTTACGGTTTTACCCCTGCTTAAGCCTAACCTCATAGAACCATCTCTTTGAGGTTTCTAACTTACCCATTGGCCTGTATCTAGCCTCTTTTCTCTTTTTGGGCCTTCGAGACTTAATGGAGCCTCTAACCTTAATTATACTCGAGCCCCTGAAAACTTTTACTTTGCAGTTTAGTCCTTGAAACTGCTTTAACTTCCTTTCTCATCTTTGGGACTTCTGCTCACAGGGGTCTGGTAACCTATTTAATTTAGGCTATTTTTGAAACTTCTAGGCCTAAAAGTCTAGATGTTACAGTGATTGAGCGAATCAATTGATGTACTGTGGCACCAAGAGCCTGATTAATCTTGGAACTTAGTGAAATACTTGGAGGTGTTCTGAGGACTGGATGTAGGTCAAGTGGCTGAGACCGCACCAGTATAAATTCTGTGTCCACTCTCTACGGTGAAATCACTCTAACTTACGCTCTCTGTTTCTATTTAGCTTACTGTTTTTTAATTCGCAAGATTTTTATAACTTACCCAATTCACCCCCTCTGGGTGAGACTACCACTGACATTTGGTATTAGAGTAGGTCTCTTCTGTAAAGACTTAACAGTCCAAAGAGAGATCCCATGGCCTCAACGGAGAAAACTATACCTTCTGGAAGATGAGGATAAAAATCTTCATCAAAGCTACCGAGTATGGATTATGGGACGTGATCGAACATGGTAACTACATTTTGATGAAAATCATAGACGGGCAACAAGTTTATAAGAGTCCTAGGGAGTTCGATGAAGAAGATAGGAAGTTGGTGACACTAAATGACAAAGCTATCAACATACTAACCTGTACACTAAGCCAAAGAGAATATTTCTGAGTTTCCAGTTTGGAAACTGCAAAGGAAATGTGGGAAGCACTAGAGATTACTCACGAAGGAATCACCGGTGTAAAACAGAGTAGAATCAACACTCTCACCACATAATTTGAATTATTCATAATGAAGGATGGAGAGTACATCCGAGACATGGAAGTTAGATTCTTGCACCTCATAAATCACCTCACTACACTCAGAAAAAAGCATAGTCAAGAAGACCAAGTGAGGAAAATCTTAAGCGGTCTCATAAAAGAATGGGAGCTGAAAGTAACAGCTATTGAGGAAACAAAGGGAGAATCAATTGGCTCGGTTACAGTGCTATTTGGAAGTCTTGCAGAATATGAGAGCAAGCAAAAATATAAAAAGGAGATCAATGAGAAAAACCGCAAAGGTATTGCTCTCAGAACTCAAGAGAGTGAAGATGACAACGAAGAGGACCTAGAAGATAATGAAATGGGTCTTATCATCAAAAGGTTCAAGAAATTCCACAGAAACAAAGCCGAAAAGAGGTTTCAATCAAAATGCAAAATATCCACATCTCAGAATGAGCTAAAGGAACCAATCATCTACTTCGAATGTAAAAAGCCAGGGCACATCAAAGCAGAGTGTCCTCAGCTGTCCAAGATAAAGGACAAAGAAAAGAAGAAAGTAAAGTTCATAAAGAAGAAAGCCTTTGTCACGTCAATCTGGGAAGATAGTTCCTCAGAGAAAGAAGAAATCATGATGAAGAAACTGCCAACATCTATCTTATGGCTCACGAAGATGAAGATTCAGAGACAGATGAGGTAATCACTTTTGAACCCTCCTACGATGAATTATAATCTAAATACAATGCATAACATTCAGAATTATTAAGAATTGCAAAGGAGTTGGTAAGCTTCAAGAAAAAAATAAAGCTTCTGGAGGAACAACAAGCGAAGTAGAAAGATAACACAATTCCACCTCCAATATGTACGGAATGTCAACAGAACAGAAGAAAGGCCGAGGATCTCACAAGAACCTTGTAAGAATTCACTAAGGGCAGTGAAATGCTCAAAGTGATTTTGGGAGCTCAACGATGTTCAATGGATAAAATCAGAATAGGATATGATCCTGTTCAAGATAAGATGAAAAGAAAGAAGAAAAGTGGTGGTCGGTCGTATCTTACCTTCTTTAGAAATACTGTTCATTCCTCTAACCCTTTTGCATTATGTTCTTATTGCAACCGTAAAGGTCATATAATCTCTTATTGTTATCACAAGAAGAAAGGAATTTATAGGACATTAAAATAGGTACCCAAAGGTACTTATGTGCCTGGGACAATCCATACTAACCCAAAAGGACCCAAGAAGGTATGGGTACCTAAAACATGATTGTGTTGTTGCAGGTGTAACACCTTACATTTACGACCTTATATTGTGCCAAGTTAAGACATTCGGAAGTGCAATTTAAGGTTACCGGGTTGAAAAACCTGAATTTGAAAATTCTTTTCCCGCATTACTATTCACCGTAACCTTAAACTTGCCATAAATTTGGAAAATCATAACTAATTCTAGAAAAATTGAAATAAGGTCGTTCCAAGTCTCACTCGAAGCTCTTAACATCATCTTTCAAGGAAAAATGACCTCAGGTTCCGATTTAATCAGAAACGCATCCGTTTTCAATTTCGAAAAGTACTGTTCATTTGGTCATTTTTCTATTTTCCAGGATTTTTGCCTAACTTCGGAAAGGCATAACTTCTTACACAGAGATCCGATTGTGACGCTTTACCACTCATTTTAAAGGGAAAAATAAGATCTATTTGCATGACAAATTTCAGGGAAAAAGTCAACCATTTGACCAGGGTCTTCGTTGGTCAAAGTTTGGTAACAGCATTTCGTTTTTCACTATAATCATACCATAATTGCACGTAAAGCTACTCTATCATTAATATACATTCCAAAAAGGTTATCATATCATGTATTCATGATCATAGTATGCTTACATGGCTTGAAAGAGAAAGGTTCAAAACCGTATAATACATTACATAATTCATAACTTCCTCAAGCCATGATTATTTCCTTTCCCTTCTCCTTGGCAGTAGTGGCACCTAGGATATCATGTTATAGGAGGAATGAGATTTCATAGAAATCCCAGTAGCATTGAACATACAACCATCAAGTCAACATGCATAACATGTCATGCTACATGCAGTATAATAACATTTCTAGTCTTTATGCCATGCCATAATCATTCTGTATCCATGTCATCATATCATGGAGCATATAATCATTCTGGTCAAACTCAATCATGCAAGAGCCAAGGCATACATTGCAAGGAGTTCACATCATCTGTACATAACATTCTCATGGCACATAAACACACATAGCAGATACACCAAATGCAGATCAACAAAATAATTGCAGTTCACGCTACCTCAATTCCACGCTTAACGTTTCCTCCTTGTTCCCTTGCTGGAGATCCTCCTAGGTTTCCAGAAGAATTGCCTATCAACCATACAGTAAGGGTATGGTAAATTCCATATCCAGTATACCATTCTTTCTCAATATAATGCTACCCTTGTGCCTTTCAATTTATAATTTCTGTATACCTTTCCTAAACCTTTGACCTTGGTTTGACCAAGCCTTAATCCTCAATTAAGGTCTTGGAATTCTTCCTTAATCCATGATTAATCATGCTTTCTTGGTTAATCACTAACCCTTAGTCCTTAATCCAATATTTAATTAAGGTCCTCAAGTCACATAGTCATAATCCTCTAAGATTAAGTCACTAATCCCTTTTGGATTAACCATTAATCATTCTCTACTCAACATGATTAATCCTTAATCATTCCTTAATCAACATGATTAATCATTCTCTGATCAATATGATTAAGCTTTAATCAATCCTTAATCAAATAACATGATTAATCTTAGCTATCACTAAACCATAATTAATCAAGGTAATTAATCCTAATCTTCCTCAAATAAATAATCAACTAAAAATAATTAACACTTAGGGAGATAAACATACCTTAATTAGCTCTTAACCGGCGATTAGAGGTGTCTAAGCTTGCTTTCTCTCTTTCTCTCTCTTCTTTCTTCCTTTCTCTCTCCTAGAACTCAAGAACACAAAATTCCCTCTCAACAAAACCTCTTGGCCGAAATTGTTCATGGAAGGGGGGTATTTATAGGCTTTGATATTTCAAAATGCCAAAAATGCCCTTCGGGAAAAAGATGCGATCTCGGCCGTCCATTTTTTTCTACTTTACACATGGACAAATCTTAGGGCACACACCATAAGAAAGTGACACATGGATGGACACCTAATCACCATGTGATTTTCATGTGGAAAATAAATATTATTTTATTGTTTTGTCTCTTATTTCCCTTTATGCCCTTGAACAATTTGGAAAATTCCAACTTTGTCCTCCCCTTCTAATTTTGGCCAAAATATTGCTCTCAATATTGGAAAAAAAATGACTCATCCAATAACCAGTGCAATCCACTGATTATTTGTGTATTTCCGGTCCGATTTTCCAACAATCCTGTCCAATTTACTGTCACAAAATTTCGATTTCAACACCTCATTAAATCCCCCTTATTCAAAGGGTAATCCATGATTTTTCTCAAGTTTTACCTCCCTCTATAATTTTCTAAATTTTATTCTGTCAAAAATCACTATTCTACCGATAATAATTCGGTAATAAATATTCTTTAAGCTAACCTCTGTACATCCAAAGGTGGGAAATAATTTTATAAATTAGGATAATATGTCACATAATTTATCCATATTTTTCCTTGAATTTTTGAGGCCTCTATATATTTTAAATAATGGAAATTTGCTAATTTTCCTTAATTAACCAAAAATTCCAATAATTACAAATAATTTCCTGATAAATTATTTTTAATCTCATATTCATCTTCTAAGCCTCAAACATTATTCTGTACCCTTCTTTCTATTTTTCATGACTTTCTGGGAATTTTCAGGAATTTTGGACATTATTTCCAATATTGCCCTTTCTTGACCGATCTTTTCAAAGATGACCGTTATGTCCCTATCCTGATTTTTCCTCATAGCCTGGATCCTCTACCTGTCTACTATACTATTTGGCCTTAGTTAGTCACAAATCATTCATCAATTAGAATAAAATTATCAGGGTGTGACATTTCTACCCCCCTAAAAATAAATTTCGTCCTTGAAATTTTAACACATACCTTATGTGAAGAGCTCTGGATACTTGCTCCTCATCTCGTCCTCCTTTTCCCACGTGGCCTCTTCTTGATTTAGATCTTTCCAAATCATTTTGACCAAAGGGATTCCTTTGTTCCTCAGCTGCTTGACTTTCCGGTCCACTATGCGTTCTGGTCTTACTTCAAATGTCAGATTGTTCTTTAGCTCAATCTGATCATATTCTAGCACATGTTCTGGATCCGGATTATACTTCTTCAACTGGGAAACATGGAAGACATTGTGCAACTGACTTAAATTCGGGGGTAAGGCCAGTCGATAGGCTACAGGTCCTACCTTTGAGAGTATTTGGAATGGTCCCACATATTTAGGCGTCAGCTTTCTCGCCTTAATAGATCGTCCTACTCCAGTAGTTGGAGATACCTTCAGGAATACATGGTCCCCAACCTCGAACTCTAACGGCTTTCTTCTACTGTCAGCGTAGCTCTTCTGTCTGCTTTGAGCCGTGAGTAACCTCTGTTTGATCTGTTTAATCTGTTCAGAGGTACGATCCACTATATCTGGACCCCAAATTTTTCTCTCTCCGAGTTCTGTCCAACAAAGCGGGGATCTGCACTTTCTTCCGTACAATGCCTCGTATGGTGCCATTTGGATACTGGAATGGTAACTGTTGTTGTACGCGAATTCTGCCAAAGGCAGATATTCATCCCAGTTCCCTTTGAAATCCAAAACGCACGCTCTCAGCATATCTTCTAGTGTCTGTATCGTTCGTTCTGTTTGTCCGTTGTTTGCGGATGATAAGCTGTACTGAAACTCAGTACCGTGCCCATGGCTTCTTGCACTGCTTTCCAGAATCTCGACATGAATCTTGGATCCCTGTCAGACACAATGTACTCTGGAACCCCATGTAATCTTACGATCTCTTTAATGTATAACCTTGCTAACTTCTCTGGCGAATATTTAACGTTAATCGCCAAGAAATGGGCCGATTTCGTCAGTTTATCAACTATGACCCATATTGCATCGTATCCTGACGACGTACGAGGTAGTCCTACTATGAAGTCCATAGAGATACTGTCCTACTTCCATTCAGGAATACTAAGGGGTTGTAAAAATCCTGACGGCTTCTGGTGTTCCGTCTTCACCTTTTGGCATGTAAGGCACTTTGTCACATACTCAGTGACATCTCGTTTCATACCAGGCCACCAAAATAATGACTTTATGTCTTGATACATCTTAGTCATTCCTGGATGAATCGTATATTTGCTTTTATGTGCCTCATCTAGGATTTGCTTCTTGAGATCATCTACAGGAGGAACATACGATCTTCCTCTGAATTCTATTACTCCCTCTGTTGAGATCTCGAAATCTTTTGCCTCATTGCTCAAGACTTTAGCTCGAAGGGTCTTTGCTAACGGATCTCCTCTTTGAGCTTCTTTGATTTGTCTTATCATATCAACAGTTGTTCTCTGCACTAATGGCTCATTAGCCACATCATCTGCCATTAACTGCATGTGATAAATAGGACCCCAATCTCTTATATCTTCTAACAGATCACCCTCTTTGATCATGAGGGTAGCTACTTGCACCACTTTTCTGCTCAAGGCATCAGCCACTACATTGGCTTTTCCTGGATGATACTTGATCTGATAGTCATAATCTTTCAACAACTCCATCCATCTCCTCTGTCTCATGTTAAGTTCTTTCTGGTCTTGCAGGTACTTGAGACTCTTGTGATCACAGAACAATTCTATAGTTGCCCCATACAAATAATGCCTCCATATCTTCAAGGCATACACTATCGCTGCAAGCTCCAGGTCATGAGTGGGGTAATTTTCTTCGTGAGGTTTTAATTGGCGCGAGGCGTAGGCAACAACTCTTCCCTGCTGCATCAGTACACATCCCAATCCCTGTTTGCTAGCATCTGTGTACACTACATATGGTAGTGTCGGATCGGGGATAACTAGTACTGGGGTAGAGGTTAGCCTTCGCTTCAGCTCTTGAAAACTTGCCTCACATTTCTCGTCCCACAAGAACTGCTGGTTCTTCCTGGTTAGCTTTGTCAGCGCTTGGGCAATTCTAGAAAAGTCCTGGATAAATCTCCTATAGTAACTTGCCAGCCCTAAGAAACTTCGTATCTCTGTCACTGTCTTAGGCTGCTCCCAGTTCAGTACTGATTCAACTTTACTGGGATCTACGGCCACACCTTCCTGGTTAATCACATGGCCTAGGAATTTAACTTCCTTTAACCAAAACTCACATTTACTGAGCTTGGCGTAGAGTTGTTTCTCCTTCAGTGTACTCAATACAATTCTCAAGTGCTGCTCATGCTCTTCTTGAGTTTTGGAGTACACTAGTATGTCATCAATAAAAACTACTACAAACAGATCTAAGTATGGTCTAAAAATCCGGTTCATGTAATCCATGAAAATAACAGGTGCATTTGTCAATCCAAACGGCATCACTAAGAACTCATAGTGTCTGTATCGGGTCCTAAATGCAGTCTTCGAAACATCTTCTGTCTTTATCCTCAGCTGATGATATCCCGATCGTAGATCGATCTTGGAAAACACCGTTGCTCCTGCCAGTTGGTCTAACATATCATCAATTCGCGGCAGAGGGTATTTATTCTTTATCGTCACCTTGTTTAGCTCTCGATAGTCAATGCATAGCCTTAGACTACCGTCTTTCTTTTTCACAAAGATTACTGGAGCACCCCAGGGAGATACACTTGGTCTTATAAAACCCTTCTCCAACAGCTCCTCAATTTGTCTCTTTAGCTCAACCATTTCGTTGGGAGCCATTCGATATGGAGCTTTGGATATTGGTTTTATCCCTGGTACAAGATCAATCGTGAACTCCACTTCTCGCTCTGGCGGAAGTCCACTGATCTCTGTTGGAAATACCTCTGGGAAGTCTTTCACTATCGGTATCTCTTCGATTCCTTCTTCTACCTCTGCTCGAATTGAGAAGAATACAAAATATCCTTGACATCCGTGCCGTAAGCATCTACTCGCTTCGGCTTCAGTCATAAAATTTAAACTTACTTCTTTTCTAGGGATTTCTTCCTTAGAGGGTAATACTAACGTTTTCTTACCACAATCTAGAAGTATGTTATTGGCAGATAACCAATTCAAACCAATTATCACCTCAATATCACGAAAAGGCATGCATATCAAGTCAATGGCAGTGCAACAATGCTGATAACAGACCACACAATTCAGGCATGCTTTAGAAGTCACAACTTTAGGACTAGTGGGAGTAGAAACAACAATATCATATGGCAAGGTATCAACAGTCAAACCCAATCGCCCAACACAGTCATGTGATATAAAGGAATGGCTAGCACCTGAGTCAAACATGGCATACACAAGACAATCATTAACAGTGATCGTACCTTGGATCATGTCAGGTGACTTACGGGCCTCTTCCTGTGTAAGGGCAAACACCCTGCCTTGGGTCTGCTGTCTCGTCCCTTCTACCCCTTGTGGGCACTCCTTCGAAAAGTGTCCTGGTCTCCCACATCTATAACACACGTTCTGGCCAAATAAACATGGCTTGTCGCTATGATTCTTGCCACACTTCTCACATTCCTTGGCCCTTCGTGTGATATCAAACCCTTCAGGTCGTCTGTTCCCTCTTCTCATCTTTCTGCCAAAGCCAGGCCTCTTCCTCTTCTTATTAACATAAGAGTTTCCTTCTTGATTCGGCCTCGATGGGGGTCTCTCAGCTTTCAAAGCTATTGGCATCATTCCTCGATGATTCTGACTTGCTTCAGTAATACGGCAGACTTCTACTGCCTTGTTAAAACTCTCTATCTGTTGAGGCGCCACGACCTCCTTAGCGTCGGCTTTAATCCTCTGACCAGCTTCTCCGTATTCCACCGTTCATCATTGAGACGTTTTAATAAGCACAATAACGGGACAGCGAATGTGCTTTGCAAGTAGTCATCAAAAGTTTCATTATTCCCCTACTGCAACACTAGGAATTCAGCTTCCATTTTATCCTGTGCTGATCGGGGAAAGTACTTCTGATAGAATCTTTCTTTAAACACCTCCCATGTTATTGGGGTGTTGTTGGCTTGTAGTACCAACTCAGTGTTGTTCCACCACTGATCCGCTTCCTTTTCTAGCTTATAAATTGCCATCTGAGCTTTAATCTCAGATGAACATCCCATTACCCGAATGATCTTCTCCAGTCGGGTAATCCAATCTTCAGCTATTTGTGGTTCTAATGAACCCTTGAATTCTAGTGGATTATGCTTGCAAAATTTCGTAATCCACTGCTGAATATCTCCTTGATTCTCAGCCAATCCTGCTTGCTCATTAGGTGCTTGCTGTTGGGCTTGTGGGGTTGCTTCGGCTTGCACTTGCTCAGGTTGTCGTAACTGAGCAATCGCTGCTGCTACCACTGCTGCTATAACAGCGTCTCTCTCTTCCTGCTACCGTAACTGTGCCTCTTGTAGTTGCTGTACGACTCGTTGTTGTTCATCCAGCCTATTCATTACTTGCTGGATAGGATCTCTATGTGGTTCCTCAGGAGTGTTTCTTGCTCCTCTCCGTGTTCTCACCATTTTGCTTGTTCTTTAGTTAACTATGGGAGAATAAAGGAACTCCTTAATCATTTATCATAAAAACATACCCTTCTTATTTATATAACAAACATTTGTACAGCAACACAAGGGTTACACAGAGTTTTTAGCAGTTAGCCTAACTTATATACAATCCAAAACTATCTACACTATATACATCATCAGTCTAGCATTAGCCATGACCAGCTCATGGAAAAGTAGCCCATACAAAGGTCTCTATGGCGTCGACCATCTCCAGGAAAGTACATCTGGGTAGGTGATTGTCTATCTCATTAATTCCTTCATTCCATTTCCATATCTTGGGGATTACACGATACAGAGCTTGGATCCAATCATCGTCTCCCAAGGTACGGTCCTCTCTAGTCACCCAATAATAAAGGCTCTTAATGTCATCTAAGAACCTTAAGTATACATCAGCTTCCTGGTGCTCGTACGGCTTAATAAAACGGCTTCTAAACTGGAACTCTCGAACTAGCTGAGGAAGGTACTGGAACTCTTTCTTAATTTCAAGTGTAGGGATCTTACTCGGACCTGCTTCATCCTTAGTAGGTATCTTAATAACTGGAGCTATATCATTAGAGGCAACAGTGGCAATGTCTTTCTCTAGAGCCTTCCCCTTGAAACCGAAGTAATCTACCTGGGTAGCCGGGGATTTGGTGCTAAGCTCTCCATACCTTTCAATATCCTCGTACCACCATGTTTCATCATACCAACATGGATATCGCTCACCAGGCATGACCTTGCTGATGGTCTCTCCGGATTTTCCACTTCCACTACAGACAGCCATTACCTGAGCTTTTCTGTAATCCTAATGACCAAATAAACTCATTAATAGGCACTATCACATGCTTTCCTCAAGATTCAGAGCATACAAAGTCTAAAAATTTGTCCTGAGTGCCAGAACCATTTGCTCTGATACCATAAATGTAACACCTTACGTTTACAACCTTATATTGTGCCAAGTTAAGACATTCGGAAGCGCAATTTAAGGTTACCGGGTTGAAAAACCTGAATTTGAAAATTCTTTTCCCGCATTGCTATTCACCGTAACATTAAACTTGGCATAACTTTGAAAAATCATAACTAATTCTAGAAAAATTGAAATAAGGTCGTTCCAAGTCTCACTCGAAGCTCTTAACATCATCTTTCAAGAAAAAATGACCTCAGGTTCTGATTTAATCAGAAACGCATCCATTTTAAATTTCGAAAAGTACTGTTCATTTGGTCATTTTTCTATTTTCCAGGATTTTTGCCTAACTTCGGAAAGGCATAACTTCTTACACAGAGATCCGATTGTGACGCTTTACCACTCATTTTAAAGGGAAAAATAAGATATATTTGCATGCCAAATTTCAGGGAAAAAGTCAACCATTTGACTAGGGTCTTCGTTGGTCAAAGTTTGGTCAAATCTAGACCATTTTTATCCCCTTTTTCACTGATTCTAACAGCATTTCGTTTTTCACTATAATCATACCATAATTGCACGTAAAGCTACTCTATCATTAATATACATTCCAAAAAGGTTATCATATCATGTATTCATGATCATAGTATGCTTACATGGCTTGAAAGAGAAAGGTTCAAAACCGTATAATACATTACATAATTCATAACTTCCTCAAGCCATGATTATTTCCTTTCCCTTCTCCTTGGCAGTAGTGGCACCTAGGATATCATGTTATAGGAGGAATGAGATTTCATAGAAATCCCAGTAGCATTGAACATACAACCATCAAGTCAACATGCATAACATGTCATGCTACATGCAGTATAATAACATTTCTAGTCTTTATGCCATGCCATAATCATTCTGTATCCATGTCATCATATCATGGAGCATATAATCATTCTGGTCAAACTCAATCATGCAAGAGCCAAGGCATACATTGCAAGGAGTTCACATCATCTGTACATAACATTCTCATGGCACATAAACACACATAGCAGATACACCAAATGCAGATCAACAAAATAATTGCAGTTCACGCTACCTCAATTCCACGCTTAACGTTTCCTCCTTGTTCCCTTACTGGAGATCCTCCTAGGTTTCCAGAAGAATTGCCTATCAACCATACAGTAAGGGTATGGTAAATTCCATATCCAGTATACCATTCTTTCTCAATATAATGCTACCCTTGTGCCTTTCAATTTATAATTTCTGTATACCTTTCCTAAACCTTTGACCTTGGTTTGACCAAGCCTTAATCCTCAATTAAGGTCTTGGAATTCTTCCTTAATCCATGATTAATCATGCTTTCTTGGTTAATCACTAACCCTTAGTCCTTAATCCAATATTTAATTAATGTCCTCAAGTCACATAGTCATAATCCTCTAAGATTAAGTCACTAATCCCTTTTGGATTAACCATTAATCATTCTCTACTCAACATGATTAATCCTTAATCATTCCTTAATCAACATGATTAATCATTCTCTGATCAATATGATTAAGCTTTAATCAATCCTTAATCAAATAACATGATTAATCTTAGCTATCACTAAACCATAATTAATCAAGGTAATTAATCCTAATCTTCCTCAAATAAATAATCAACTAAAAATAATTAACACTTAGGGAGATAAACATACCTTAATTAGCTCTTAACCGGCGATTAGAGGTGTCGAAGCTTGCTTTCTCTCTTTCTCTCTCTTCTTTCTTCCTTTCTCTCTCCTAGAACTCAAGAACACAAAATTCTCTCTCAACAAAACCTCTTGGCCGAAATTGTTCATGGAAGGGGGGTATTTATAGGTTTTGATATTTCAAAATGCCAAAAATGCCCTTCGGGAAAAAGATGCGATCTCGGCCGTCCATTTTTTTCTACTTTACACATGGACAAATCTTAGGGCACACACCATAAGAAAGTGACACATAGATGGACACCTAATCACCATGTGATTTTCATGTGGAAAATAAATATTATTTTATTGTTTTGTCTCTTATTTCCCTTTATGCCCTTGAACAATTTGGAAAATTCCAACTTTGTCCTCCCCTTCTAATTTTGGCCGAAATATTGCTCTCAATATTGGAAAAAAATGACTCATCCAATAACCAGTGCAATCCACTGATTATTTGTGTATTTCCGGTCCGATTTTCCAACAATCCTGTCCAATTTACTGTCACAAAATTTCGATTTCAACACCTCATTAAATCCCCCTCATTCCAAGGTAATCCATGATTTTTCTCAAGTTTTACCTCCCTCTATAATTTTCTAAATTTTATTTTGTCAAAAATCACTATTCTACCGATAATAATTCGGTAATAAATATTCTTTAAGCTAACCTCTGTACATCCAAAGGTGGGAAATAATTTTATAAATTAGGATAATATGTCACATAATTTATCCATATTTTTTCTTGAATTTTTGAGGCCTCTATATATTTTAAATAATGGAAATTGGCTAATTTTCCTTAATTAACCAAAAATTCCAATAATTACAAATAATTTCCTGATAAATTATTTTTAATCTCATATTCATCTTCTAAGCCTCAAACATTATTCTGTACCCTCCTTTCTATTTTTCATGACTTTCTGGGAATTTTCAGGAATTTTGGACATTATTTCCAATACTGCCCTTTCTTGACCGATCTTTTCAAAAATGACCATTATGTCCCTATCCTGATTTTTCCTCATAGCCTGGATCCTCTACCAGTCTACTATACTATTTGGCCTTAGTTAGTCACAAATCATTCATCAATTAGAATAAAATTATCAGGGTGTGACAGCAGGTATGTCTTAAAGCATTTAGAACGAACAAATGGTACATTGACAGTGGGTGCTCCAGACATATGACGGGTGATACTAAGAAATTCACATCACTTAAACTAAGAGAAGGAGGAAAAGTAAGCTTCGGTGGCAATCAATCTGGAAGAATTACTGGAATCGAAGAAATAGGAAGTGACAAAGGGATGAAGGTTGAAGATATGTACTATGTAGAAGGCTTATGTCACAATCTACTCAGTGTCAGTTAGAGTATCGACAAAAACAACTGGGTGATCTTTGATTCACAAGAATGCTTGGTAATAAGCAAAGATGACTTGCCACTAAAGAAGGAAGAATTAAATGTAAAGCTGAGAGCTCCAAGGGACAGTAATTGTTATACTCTTCAAATTGATTCAAAACTTTCTGAGAACTAGCAAAAAGGAGGAAAGTTGGGTTTGGCATAAACGTCTTGCATATGTTAAAATGAATCAGCTTTCAAAATTAACAAAGAGGGACTTGGTTATTGGGTTACTGAAAATTTAGTACGAACATGATATTATTTACGATGCTTGTTAGAAGGGTAAACAAACAAAGTCCTCGTTTAAATCAAAGAAGACGGTCTCAACCGAAAGGCCACTCCAAATGCTTCATATGGATTTGGTTGGTTTGTCAAGAGTCAAAAGTTTTGGTGGAAATTTGTATAATCTTGTGATAGTTGATGACTATTCGAGATTCACCTAGACTCTGTTTCTTTCATCTAAAGATGAGAAGTTTATTGCATTTATTGTTTTTTCCAAAAAGGTCTAAAATGAGAAAGGTATTTCTATCATGTCAATCAAATCTAATCATGGAGGAGAATTCAAGAACAACAAATTCGTAGACTTCGGTGATGAGCATGGGATTGATCACAACTTCTCAGCACCAAGAACTCCTCAACAAAATGGAGTTGTTGAACGAAAGAATAGATTACTCACGAAAATGGCAAGAGCAATGCTGAATGAGAAAGGGATTTCACTAGTGTTCTAGGCCGAAGCAATGAGTACAGCTTGCTACATCTCCAATAGAGCTTACATCAAAACACTGCTCTGAAAAACTCCATATGAGCTATATAAAGGAAGAAAGCCTAACCTGGCTCATCTGAAGATCTTCAAGAGTAAATACTACATTCACAATAACAACATAGAGAATCTTGGTAAATTTGATCCCAAAGCTGATAAAGGTTTATTTCTCGGTTACTCTAATCGCAGTAAAGCTTATAGAGTTTTCAACAAACACACTTTCACAATTGAAGAGTCAATACATGTCATGTTTGCTGAAATTGAGCTGATTTCAAAACCTCTAGATGATGATGCTGAGATCGTTCAAAATTTTCAAAACTTGAATTTAAACAAATCTTCAAATAAAGTACCTTCAGAAGAATTTTTAGAAAACAAAGATGATTCAAATGAACCTCTTTTACAAGAAAACTTAGAACAGCCTAAGGCTTAGAGGCATAATAGAAACCATCTTCTGGAACAAGTCATTGGTAAAGTCAATGAAGGGGTCAAAACTTGGAGACAAGTGTTTAATGAAGTACGCTTCTCTACTAACCAATGTTGATGAGGCTCTATTCGATGAATTCTGGATAGTTGCAATACAGGAAGAGCTAAACCAATTTGAAAGAAATTAAGTTTGGGAATTGGTACCCAGACCTAATGACCATCTAGTCATAGGTACCAAATGGGTATTCAAGAATAAGCTCAAGGAATCCGCACAAATCATCAGAAACAAAGCCAGACTAGTAGCCAAAGGCTATAATTAGGAAGAAGGAATTGATTATAAGGAAACATATGCTCCAGTAGCTAGGTTGGAGGCTATACGAGTACTCTTAGCCTTTACTTGCATAAAAGATTTCAAATTATATCAAATGGATGTTAAAAGTACATTTTTGAATGGTTATAATTTAGAAGAAGTTTTTATCAAACAGCCTCTTGGTTTCAAAGACTCAAACTTCCTTGATCATGTTTACAAACTAAAAAAGGCTTTATTTGGTTTAAAACAAGCTCCTAGAGCTTGGTACGATGCCTTAGCAATTTCCTGATAGAAAAAAGTTTTGAAAGAGGCAAAGTGGATGCTACACTTTTTATTAAAAGAAGTAGAAAGGAACTTTTGATTGTTCAAATTTACATGGATGATATTATATTCGGAGCTACTGATGAGAATCTTTATCAAGAGTTTGCCAAGTTAATGCAGGGTGAGTTAGAAATGTCGATGATGGAAGAATTGAACTTCTTTCTGGGATTGCAAATCAGGCAAAAGAAAAATGGCATATTCATATCCCAGACAAAGTATCTCAAGAAATTATGAAAGAAATATGGATTAGAAAATGCTAAAAGTGTAAACTCCTATGAGCTCAACCATTTCATTGGACACAAATGAGAAGGGCAAGGACGTGAATCTAACCAAGTATAGAGGAATGACTGGGTCATTACTCTATCTCACGACAAGCAGACTAGATATTCAATTCAGTGTGGGAATATGCGCAAGATATCAATCAGCCCCCAAGAAATTACATGAAGAAGCCGTCAAGAGAATCCTCAGATATCTTATCAGAACACAAAATTTGGTAATCTGTTATCTGAAGAAAGGAGCAGAATATGTAATGGGATGCTTAGATGCAAATCGTGGAGGTTATAAGACAGACAGAAAGAGTATCAGTGGTCAATGTCAATTCTTCAGAGGATGCCTTGTCTCGTGGTCAAGTAAAAAGCAGAATACTGTGGTAATTTCCTCCACAGAATCAGAATATGTTGCCACTGCCAGCTGTTATACTCAGATTCTATGGTTAAAACAACAACTACAAGATTTGGAAATCAACTTGAGAGAGATTCCAATTCTGTGTGACAACACGAGTACAATAAGTCTATCCAAGAATCCAGTTCATCATCCCCAAACTAAGCACATTGACGTTCGACATCATTTCATTCAGGATCATGTTCAAAAGAAAGATGTAAAAGTAGAATTCATCCCTACTGAATATCAAATAGTAGACATTTTCACGAAGGCTCTCGATCAACAGAAGTTCAACTACTTCGAAGAGAATTAGGAATGGTAAATCCCAATGAGCTGTAAGAAATCTCATATTATCCCTCTAATTTGAGTCTTTAGATTTAATGTTTTGATGATTAAAAGACTAACTTAAGCATCGAAGTGTATGGAAATTTGTTTTGTAGGAAGCTCTATTTTATCACGAAAAAACAGAGGCAAATAGAGTATAGAATGATCGATGAGGACATCGATAATCATAATGTAAGTAAGGATTGATTTATCAATCAACTGATTGATAAATAAGGTATATAGAGCAAAAGAACTAAGTTGCAGTGAATGTTATCGATAAGCTGATCGATAAGTCAATTATCAATCAACACATCAATCAAGAGCAATGAGGATTTCAGAGTTAAATAGTAAGAATTATCGATAAGCTGATCGATAAACTGTTAATCGATCAAATGATCGATAAACCAAACTAGGTACGCATTTCTCTCATTAACTTTTATCGATAACGTGATCGATAACTCATTGCTTGATAACTTGATTGATAATTGTCTTCAGTGTTCTTGTGTGTTCTTCATACTTATCGAACACGTGATCAATCATTCATTGATTGATAACTTGATCGATAATTTTAGTGTTTATGACGTTTAATTTTTGAAAACCCCCCATTAGTTATTGCAACCCTAACTTGATAAACTATTCCCTTGTTCCTACGCCACGGTCCAAAACTCACTATTCTATTAAATTCCTGTTCCCTTTCCACTCGAAATCACTCCTGAAGCATCCTCCTTGTCCACCGCACCCTTCAAACACTCTTTTCACTGATCAAATCCAAAGAATCCTTCGATACAACAAGAATGGCGAGAGTCAAACAACCCAGAAGTGACTGGGAAGAGCAAACAGAAAAGCAAACTTAATCCAAAGAAATTACTACCCCTACAATGAAAAATAGGTATAGACCCAAAGTAAGGCAAGAGCCTTCGAAAAAAAAAAGGAGGTACTAAAAATCAAAGAAACCCAGGTTGAAGAAACTAGGCAACCTACACCACAGAGACGATCTCCTCGCTCAAAGTCCAAGTTACCAATTATGACTGAGGAATCTAAAACAAAATCAAATAATGAAGCTTCAGTTCAGAAAGCTGTGGAGGCTGCACTACGTGTTCCTATTCCAAAACAACCACGGCACAAGAAACAGAAAACCAGAGAGGGTGTGTCTCAGCAATCTTCTGGCCAAGGTATACCTTCCGAAGCATCTGAATTCTTGATTGGAAACCTAAATCAAGATGTAAACATGTTAAGATTCAAAGCTAATTTTGAAACTTAGAAGTTTTGTCTGTGGTCTCAGTAGATTTGGATAGTTTGAAAAAGAATGAGAAAATCATATTAGATTTGAGTAACCCTCTGGAACACTATTCTAACTGGCTGAGTATTGGCGGTGAATAGTGCCCTAAAGTGGTTAAGAGATTTTACTGTAATATGGAATCTGTAGAAGAGTATGATAACGAAGATAATTTGGTGAATAATTATCTCACAACACGACTCAGAGGCAGAACCATTACCCTCACTTCTGTCAAGATAATGAGCTAATGGGAAATCCTGAATCTATTAGAGGAGGGGATATGAATGACATAAAAGCATATAAGGATTTGATGCAGAGTGATAGTTACCCAGAAGAGCTGAACTTCCCACCTAAACAGATGTGTGATTATTACAGAATAATTTACTACATCTATTCAAGTATGGTCAATAAATCTGGAAGCTTCTCCCACCTTGATCAGGATGACTACCTTCTGTTAGCCAGGATAATCAGCAGGGAGAAGATCAATATTGGAGCCTTGATCTATAGTGAGATGAAGGATTTCACCATCAATAAATCCAAATCCACACCTATCCCCTATCCTTAGCTGGCCACATACTTTCTCCAAGCAAACAAGATTGCACCATTCTAGCCTGAAGAAGTTAAAGTAAAGATTCCCACATTTGTAATTAACCAGCTTAATAAGATGAAGATTCCAGTGCCCTTTCAGTCTTCACAGAAGTTGGCAAGAAAAGAGAAAGGAAAATAACCAATGACCAGTGCTTTAAAGGGCCAAGATGAAGCTGAATCTTCTACAGAACCCTCTCAAACCTCAGGCCCCTCATTCTATAGCAACACCATTCAGAATCTATTCCAAAATGAGCTACAAGAGTTTAAGAAAAGACTATATGCCATAGCCAAAGAATATAGGGAAGTTTCAGATCAAAAATTTGATGGCATTACTAAAATTCTAGATCTTCATCGCCAAGCCATGATAGTTTTGGAAAAGGAAGTCTCACAGAGGTTTGATCATATTAAAAGAGAAATCAGAGATCTAAAAGGGATGGTGGCCTCTCTCCACAATAATTTTTTGCACCAAGCACTTCTTTCAATTTTGAAGACCTGCTCTCTTACCCACCATCTCCTCCTCACTATGAGCCTCACCTACCTCACCTGTACCCGCTTCTCCCATTTCTACTTCACCATCTGTACCTTCCACCTCTCCCACTCCTCCTCCTACCTTAGCCCTTATCACAATCCCTCAATCTACTCCCTCTATGCTAGTTTCATCCATTCCTCAAACTATCTCTCCATTTACTCAACTTCCCCTCTTCCCATCTCAATCATCTTGTCTTCCCCACTTTCTAATGCTAACAAAAAAGGAGAGAAGAAATCTGTTTAGTTATTATTTGCGTTTCATATCTTTAATTTGTTTAGCTATTATTTGTGCCTCATGCCTTTATGCTTTCTGCTATGTTATGATTCATGTACTTCTGATATGAATTCTGGTATTTAACTGTTATCTATTATCAGTAATGTATTTCTGTTAGTTTTCTTATCTGTTGCAAACTTTCCTGATTTTGTGATTAGAGTTACACTGTTAGCTAATGGTATTTGATTAATTTTACACCTGTGTTTTGTCATCATAAAAAAGGGGGAAAATGCTAGATTTAAGGTTTTGATTATAACAAATTGGATAATCTGTGTTTTAGTAAATTGATCGGATCAAGGATTTATCGATCACTTGTTAGATAAAGTTCATATGAAAACTGATAACTTTGCAGAAATATTAACCAATAACCTGATGGATAAATCAAGTTAGTATGTGTTGATCGATCAGTTAATCGATCATCATTAACACTGTTTTGTGTAGAAGTTTGCTAATAATTATCTATCAATTGATCGATAATCTAATGATCGAACACCTATTAGATAATGGGACACAATTTTGGTAAGTATTTATCGATCACTTGATCGATAAATAGGTCATTAATAAGAAGACAGACAAACGGTAAATCTCTTTCACTTTGGTAATATTCTATTTCTTTCATCATTTATTAAACACTTTATCGATTAGAGATTTTTCAATATATGATCGAACATTGCTTAATAACCTACTCTATATGTCCCTATTCAAGGTTGTTATATGGTTGATTTATCGATCACTTGATCGATCAGTGATTTATTGATGAAATGATCGATCATCACTATCTAGCTCTACTTTTTAAGTTATGTTTTTTTGATCACCTGATCGATAATCTAATTATTGATGAAATGATCGATCACCCATATATCTGAATGTTTTGTTTACACATAACGTGATCAATTAAACATTTCCCTAACATTTCAGAACTAGTTCTCTCTGTTATACTTTATCGATCACTTACTCGATCAAACATTAATCGAGCACTTAATCAATCATCATTTGTTTTGTGCCCTTTGAAAAAAATCTTTGTTAAATCTCTTTTATCGATCACATTTTCCATCATTCATTTATCAATAAAGTACTCGATCACTGCTCCTTGAAAATCTATTTCTATCTCACTTTGCTTTATCGATAGCTTGATCGATCAATAAGTTTTCGATCACTTGATCGATCATTGACTTATTCCAGTTAAATATCAACAAGTTACCATGATTCTCAAAATATGTTGATTATTTCTCTTCAAGCTTTTCTCAGTCTTCATGTTTATCTTAATTCTCTATTTTAAGGGGTTCAAAATCAAAAGTGACCTTGAGCCTTTTCTCTACATGTTTTTCTGAAGTCACTCTTTTCATTTACTGATTACTTGATCGATAAATTATTAATCTATAACTTGATCGATAAATAAACTTGCCTGTTTCAAATTCTTTCTATTTGATGAATTGATAATTTGATCAAGGATGTCCAGTTCTTGTTCAATACATTTAGCAACTGATTGATTCCACTTTCAAACTATGAATGTTCATTTTTATCATTTGATCAGTTATGCTCCTGAGCTTTACTCTGCAAGAAAAACTTATTAGATTGAATTATTATTACAGATTACAAAGAAGAACTCAACGGTTATCCAATGGTTGTTTAGTAGCCTGTAATCTACCATGTCAGAAGCATTAATGGCAAAAACCATTGCGACTGGGAAAACACGTAATTGAACTCTCAACGGCTAGAAGCTCTTCTGTCTAACAGTTATTAAACTTCTGCAACTATAAAAGACGCGAAGAGGCATTGAATGCGAGATTGAATACGCGAGCTACCTTCTGCAAATAACTTACTGTTACATTCAATACTCTATTCTTGTTTGTACTGAGCTTCAGTGTTTCTCATCTATTTACTCTGTGAGAGAGCTCTATATATCATCTTTAATTACTTTCTGAGTGAAACTCAAGAGTATGGACTCTTGAATGGGTCTGTGACCTTACAGGTATTAAGGGGGAGTGATTGAACAAATCAATTGCTGTATTATGGGACCAAGAGCTTGATTAATCTTGGAACTTAGTGAAATACTTAAAGGTGTTCTGAGGACTGGACGTAAGTCAAGTGGTTGAGACCGAGCCAGTATAAATTCTGTGTCTACTCTCTACGGTGAAATCACTCTAACCTACGCTCTCTGTTTCTGTTTAACTTACTGTTTTTTAATTCACAAGATTTTTATAACTCACCCAATTCACCCCTTTTGGGTGATACTGCCACTAACAGGTGAAACAATACCTTTGCCGTGGCAAACTCTTCGAATAAATAAACCAGACCAGAACCATTTTCAAAAATTTTACTTATCCACTCATATAAACCGATCCAGTACACCTCACTACCGGTTTAGAAACCCTATTTCGGTGTGAGTGAGATCATTTATTCCTATCACAGCCTCCATCTCCATTCTCTCTTATCCCTTTCTCATCTAACCCTAATCTCTTCCATTTGTCATTGTCAAACCTCCACCTTGGGAAGCTCAGATTCATTCCTAGGTGTTTTTCTTCCTCTTGAAGGTGTAGCAATGACTGGATTTGTACTTTGTAGTTGAACTACTTGATTATAGTTGTAATCAGTTTTTTTGTATTCATTTGTGTAGTGGATGGGTTATTGTAGAACTTTTGAGCTTAAATATATGAAGTATCATGTATGTCAGTTGTGATCTTTAGATTCTCTCTACTCTTGCACGGTGTGCTTTGATATTGAGTTGATTTTGATTGTATTTGACCTATTGCATTAATTAATCTTTCTATACACACTAATAACACTTAACAGGATCTTGAGAAATAGAGTCCCATTGATTAAGATCTTGGAATTAAAGAGTACTTTAAGGTTTATCATTTTGAAATTTAGTGATTTCTACTCCATATCAATCAATTTTGAACTATAATAGCCATAACACACTTTCAAAAGGATTTTATCATTGTTAAATCACTTTTTTTCATCATTCCATCTTTCATATCCCTAAAATCCAAAAAAAAAAAGGTTTGTTAGTATTCAGTTTGATTAACTTAATGTTTTCAAAAATCAAAACCCCATTTTCTTGTTTAATTTGCATCGCATGACATTTAAGTTAGCTTAGGTCCATTTCATTAAGGCTCTATTTAAGTGAAACAACCTAAGGTTGCACCCTATAGTGCAATCCCTGGATAAAAATTGATTTAACCTCCAAGGTCAAGAAAAG
>NW_021632718.1:0-51514 GCF_004799145.2 Neltuma alba | reverse complement strand
TTCCTTCCTCAATCTGCGATTTTGTTTCATTCTCATTCCCCAGACCCTAATAGCCTCCGAGACTCCGTAGCTTCCTTCAATCGCTTGCTCTCCATGACTCCCCCGCCCTCCGTTATCGAAATTAATAAGATTTTAGGATCACTTGCAAAGACCAAACACTCCACTACTGCTATCTCACTTTATGCCCAGGCGGAATTGAAAGGGTTCAAACCATCTTTTGTTACACTGAACATTTGGATCAATTGCTACTGTCTTGTGGGGACATCACTTCTGCGTTCTCTTCACTGGGGAAGATCTTCAAGTGGGGTTATCGACCAAATACTATAACAATGACTACGTTGACGAAAGGACTCTGCATGAAAGATGTAGGGCAAGCATTGGCTTGTTGGCAAAAGGTTTTTGCTTAGACTCAGTCACTTATGGCACCTTAGTTAATGGGCTTTGCAAAACTGGAAAAACAAGATGTGCTGTTAAGTTTCTTCAAATGATGGTGAGACAAAGAATTAAAATTAAGCCTAACTTGTTTATATATAGCACAGTCATTGATGGCCTTTGTAAAGAAGGGCTAGTAAGTCAGGCATCTGAATTGTGTTCTCAAATGATCAGTCAAGGTATATCTCCTGATATTGTCACCTACACCACTTTAATCTATGGTTTCTCCAATACCAACCAATTGCAACAGGCTATTAGGTTGCTAAATGAAATAGTCATAAAAGACATCACTCCTACTCGTCATACCTTTAATATAATAATTGATGCATTTTGCAAAAGAGGAAGTATCACAGAAGCTGAAGCTGTATTTGCTAAGATGATGAAGTGTTGTGCAAAACCTGATGTTGTCGCTTTAGTTCTTTGATGAATGGCTATTGTATGAGGAATGATGTTAATGAGTCCATAGCAGTGTTCAATAAGATGATCAAAGCTGATTTGACACCTACTGTTGTGAGTTACAATATATTGATCAATGCACACTGTGAATTAAAAAGGATGGATGAAGCCCTAGATCTGTTAAAGAAATGCACACTGTGATACAGTCACTTACAACTCTCTTATTGATGGCTTGTGCAAAGCTAAGAGAATGTCATATGTGAAAGATCTTGTTTATGAGATGCGTCACAATGGTCACGCTCCTAATATAATAACCTACAATATCATATTGGATGCATCTTGCAAAATGAGACATCTTGACAAGGCAATTGCATTATATCAACATATTGTCAATGAAGGAATACAACCTACAATACATTCACAACATACTAATTGACGGTTTGTGCAAAGAAGGTAGGTTAAAATTGGCACAAGACATCTTTGAATTTCTTGTGACCGAAGGTCATCATCTAGATATCTATACTTACAACATTATGATGAATGGACTTTGCAAAGAAGGCCTTTTCGATGAAGCATTAGCATTGCTTTCAAAAATGAAAGAGAATGGCTGCCTCCCTGATTTGGTGACATTTAGAACACTTGTTGGAGCTCTTTTGATGAAAAATCAGAGTGACAAATCAGAGATTCTTGTTCATGTAATGATAGACACAGGTCTTCTGAAACAGTAAAATAAGGTGAAATGCTCTATTTTTATCTTATGCTTTATTTCTATTAATTGTGATGTTAATCCTTCGTAGACTTTATCATAACCACACCATGAGCAACAACAGAAGCACACCGTGATTTTGTTTCAAGTTGGTTGGTCAGTATTCTCACTGGTGGTAGATCTTGTATTTGTTGCTTTGAGTCGTGCTTGCATCTCTAAATTGATACTTTGGTGCCACTCATGATTTTAAAGGGTATAATACTTGCAACGGAGAGGTTATATGAAGATTGATGGTGGAAAAATGCTTCAAGTTAGAAATAGATGGGTCAGTTTGTGCCTCTGGAAGTAGTTCACGCGGTGGAGTTATAAAGAATGTGATGGGGGAGTTGGGTGATTCGTTTCTGCAGAAAGATGGGTGAATACAGTTAATGCCTTAATAACCGGCATTATATGGATTATTGCAGGTCTGACTGTATGCTGTGAAAAGGGTACAAGAAAAGGCCAAGCTTATCCAGATTGTGATCAAAAGCAAGTAACTACTTGACTGGGGAAACTTGCTGCGATCATCCGGTTAGAGACATCAATGAAGAAGCAAGAAGAATGGTTTCAAGAGTTTTGGATGTTCTGTTTTGAATGATTTATAGGGAAGGTAATTATAGCGCTGATTCTTTATTTACATCATTGAGGAAGCATTGGTCTTTACACCCAGGTACCCCCTCCTTCATTGAAGGGGGGCGTTTGATGAAAGTTCTGTTGATGTTTTTTGTACTTTGGTGTTTCACTTTAATTTAATATAATAGCTTTCAAAGTTTATTCAAAATAACAAAATTTATAAATATTGAAAATTGTCAACTTTTGCAGTTCACACATATTCATCAGTTACGCTTGCCGTATAATGATCTTCGCATTTCTTGTCATGTTTTGTTTTTGTTCACTTTTGTCTGGCGCTGGTCACTTGTTTGTTGATCTGTTGGGCCTCTGGTTTGCTTGCCTGGCTTGTGCTTTTGGTTCCTTCTCCTTTCCTTCTCTTAATAACGTTTAGTCTTTTTAATAGAGTTGTCCTTTAGCAAAACAATGAAAGGGCTATTTGTGAGGTTTCAAGCTTCTTCAAAACAATTTAAGTGTTCTTTTTAATTAATCCAGGAAATGGTTCCCGACTTCACGTTATTCAACAATGTAGTTGTGTCTATTCAGTTGTGTCTATTCAAAGTTGAACCCTGTAAAATCGAAGAAAGGGGAGGAGTCTTTTTTTTTCCCCCCCTTGGTTAATATAATATTTGGTCACTCAAATTTGCTCTTATTTTGGTTTTAGTTTCTCAAATTTCAAATAATAAGTTTTAGTTTATTGGGGCAAAATGATTCAAGTTTTTATTGGATTATAGAGACTAATGTTTTAACGAAAAAGAAATTTAGGTATCACAACTTATAATTTAAAACTTAAGAGATGAAAACCAAAGGAGTGTCAATTTGAAAGACAAAATTTGTATTAACAGTTTTTTTTAAATATTCATATTGCTGTTGGTACTAATATTAAATTATTCAACCTCAAGCTCCTGAAAAAAAAAGGCGAGAATTATGGAGCATCGAGGCTGCTTCATGAAACGGTGGCTAGAGTTAAAATATGATCCTTTTTACATGTGCGTACTCAACAGTTTTATCAAGCGCAAATTGGAGTAAATTAAAAATATTATTTAAATTAATTAATATAATATTTTTAAAAAAATGTTCTAAGTATTTTTCTTAATTCTTTTCTTGTTTTTGTTACTTAATTGTTGTTTGGAGAATATTAGTAAAGTTAATTTAAGAAAAAATTAATAAACATGTAAAATAGTTTATATATATAATCAACATCAACATCCTAATTAGGTTTTATATTAATGATTAGAGAAGTATAATGAAGTTACTCTATCTGGCTTCATGTATAAGTTACACTTTGCATGTGTTTAAAAATTTAAGTCATTTTTTTTCACTTGTTCTATTCGTTCTCTGGGTGGACTTTCTCTCATCTCTATTTCTCATTCAGTCTCTCTCTCACCCTCTTTATAAATAATAGTATATTTGAAAAAAATTAATACATATTTTATGCATTTCTAGCCTTTAATTAATTTTAACCATTTGTTTATATTTGATTATTTGTATCTTATATGTAAAATCAAGATAGTCAAGCAACGAAAAAAAAATATTTAAAGTGACTCTTAGTTGTTCTATTACTTTTGTTTTCTTAAATAAAGGGAATTTGAGTTTGAGAAAGAGACGGGCAAAAGAGAAAGTCATATGGATCTAATTTGCAGATAAAGTTTTATATATAGTTTAATATCAAGGCCAGGAAATTCAATGATATAATTAGAGGAAGTGATTTTCTCCACGTAGTATAGACTATAGCTGAAAGATTATTATTATTATTATTATTATTATTATTATTATTATTATTATTATTTTCTAGTCTTATGTTTGGTATGAGGGAAGCACAAGGAAGTAGAGGAGAGGAAAAGAAAATTTTAATGAGTTCTATTTTAAAAATTAAAGAAGAAAGGTTTTAAAATTTTGATTAAGCAAAAAGCCGAAAACATAAGAGTAATAAAAATTAATTAAAAGTTTTTAATTCTATTTTCCAAAAATTAAACTCATCAAAATATTCCCTTTTTCCCTTGCCCTGGCTTTCCCTGTCTCCGGACGCACCCTAAAACTGATCTAAACCTCTTTCCAGTTTCAACGGTTGCCCCAAAAAGGCAGTATCAATTCCACCCGGCCATGCTCCTGGCATTTCCCATTTGGTGAAGGAGCTTCTGTACATCGCATTCCTCTTCCAATCTCATCTGAAGATGCTGTTCTTTTCTGCTACTTTGAGGTACGCCTTCCCCATATCTCCTGGCTTTCTCCAATCTCCTCCGTTTGCCTTTCTCCTTTCACTCCCTTCCTTCCTCAATCTGCGATTTTGTTTTAACTCTCATTTCCCCAACCCTAGTAGCCTCCGAGATCCCATAGCTTAGTTCAGTCGCTTGCTCTCCATGACTCCCCCGCCCTCCATTGTCGAAATTAATAGGATTTTAGGATCACTTGCAAAGACCAAACACTCCACCACTGCTATCTCACTTTATGCCCAGGCGGAATTGAAAGGGTTCTTTTTTTTTTTGGTCCAAGGAATTGAAAGGGTTCAAACCATCTTTTGTTACACTGAACATTTTGATCAATTGCTACTGTCAAGTGGGCGATATCACTTCTGCTTTCTCTTCATCGGGGAAGATTTTCAAGTGGGGTTATCGACCAGATACGGTAACAATGAATACGTTGATGAAAGGACTCTGCATGAAAGATGTAGGGCAAGCACTGGATTTCCACGATGACTTGTTGACAAAAGGATTTTGCTTAAGCTCGGTTACTTATGGTATCTTAGTTCATGGGCTTTGCAAAACTGGACAAACAAGATGTGCTGTTAAGTTGCTCCAAATGATGGGGAGACAGAGAATTAAAATTAAGCCGAACTTGGTTATATATAACACAGTCATTGATGGCCTTTGTAAAGAAGGGCTAGTAAGTCAGGCATCTGAATTGTGTTCTCAAATGATCAGTCAAGGTATATCTCCTGATATTGTCACCTACACCACTTTAATCTATGGTTTCTCCAATACCAACCAATTGCAACAAGCTCTTAGGTTGCGAAATGAAATAGTCATGAAAGACATCACTCCTACTCATCATACCTTTAATATAATAATTGATGTATTTTGCAAAAGAGGAAAGATCATAGAAGCTGAAGCTGTATTTGCTCAGATGATGAAGTGTTGTGTAAAACCTGATGTTATTACCTTTAATTCTTTGATGAATGGCTATTGTATGAGTAATGATGTTAATGAGTCCATAGCAGTGTTCAATAAGATTATCAAAGCTGAGTTGACACCTACTGTTGTGAGTTGCAATATATTGATTAATGCATATTGTAAATTAAAAATGGTGGATGAAGCCCTAGATCTGTTTAAAGAAATGCATTGCAAAAATTTGCAGCCTGATATAGTCACTTACAGCTCTCTTATTGATGGCTTGTGCAAAGCTAAGAGAATATCACATGTGAAAGATCTTGTTTATGAGATGCGTAAGTATGGTCAGGCTCTTAATATAATAACCTACAATATCTTGCTAGATGCATTTTGCAAAATGAAACTTCTTGACGAGGCAATTATATTGTATCAACAAATTGTCGATCAAGGAATGCAACCTACTGTTCATACATATAGTATGCTCATCGATGGTTTGTGCAAAGGTGGTAGGTTAAATTTGGCACGTGGGATCTTTGAATTGCTTTTGACTGAAGGTCATCATGTAGATGTCTATATTTACAGCATTATGATGAATGGACTATGCAAAGAAAGCTTGTTCGGTGAAGCACTGACATTGCTTTCAAGAATGAAAGAGAATGGCTGCCTCCCGAATTTGGTGACATTTACAACACTTGTTGGAGCTCTCCTGATGAAGAATGAGAATGATAAAGCAGAGCTGCTTATTCATGTAATGATAGACACTGGTCTACTAAAACCCTAAAACATGGTTGAATGCTCCATTTTTATCCTACTTGTATTAATCGTAATATTTCCCTAAATTGGCTTGAAAATGCTTGCTTCTTTTGAGTAAAAGCTAATAAATTATTCATCCTTTTACAACCTTAGTGTTTTGGTATTGTGTTACTGAAGTATGCATAACGATGCACTTGTAGTTCCTCCAATAATGTTTGCATGACTATGGTATGCTGTTCCTGCTGCATTTTTACCTCCACATGGTGATAATGCCTCACTTGATTGTTTCTTTGAACACAATATAGATGCTGCGGTTAAGTTTTTCTTAATCTTATTAATGAATAAGATTAAGTTACTACTTACTACTGTTGTTTTCAATAAATGCAATTTATTGTCAAAGTTATTATATTGATACAATAATGATGTTATAAATTTGTTACTTCCTCAATGAAAAAGACCCTTGTAGCATGTAGAAGACCATGTTATAATTTTGGGAACACGAGTAAGAAGCATTAATGATGAGGTCGTTCTATTGATTCTTGAGAATAATTTTTATTTTTGTGATTTTGATTGTCAATAATACAGGTAATGACTCCAAAAAATATTGTATTGATGGCTCGGTTAAAAAGAATAGGGAAACTAGATTGATGTAGCCTGGTAGGGACCTAATCTAACGGAAATAAAAAGGGCAAAGTAACGGCAAAGAATTCCAATAAAAAGAGCGGCAAGGATCTCACAGCACTCTCTCTAAAGGACCGATGGAGGATCTCCAATACAAATATACTCTCTGAAGAATTGTCGTGTTTATTCCTGCGGCCAGATAGCCTTTTTATAATAAATTACAGAGAGAAAATCAGTTGAAAATCAAATGATTCCAATCAACGATAAATCAGCAACTAATCCTAACGTTGGAGAGGGCTATCCCTCTTATTTCGGAACTGAAAATATGCTAGCAGAAAAAGAACAGGGAAATATTAAAATAAAAAACATGTAAATTGCTACTCCAAAACTGACTCTTCTCTGGCACGTTTACCCCTTCTTGAATAAGTCAGTCTGAATTTGTCGGGTATCCTATCATAGCCTCATATATTCTATCAGTCACTACTCAATCTTGTACTAATGCTTAGGATGGTTGCATTTTCTTCGGGGTCAACAAATAATTGTGTAGTAATCTGATAGAGTTGCTTTTACGGGTCAAAGCTTAAAAGTAAAACTAGGAAGATACAAGAAAGAGGAAAGCCGCTTTCTGCTGTCCTGGGTATAGACCTCAAGCTTCCTTCTGTTTTGGAGAAAGAAACTAAGAAATACAGTTGTTTTAGGGTGGCTATATGCCTGACTTAGAAGGGGGTTTGTTGGGGGTTGCGTGATTCACTTTTTGGGCTTACATTAGTAATGGGTGTATCCTGAGAGAGGTAGGACTTATTTTGTAATTTGAGAGTAGTGAGGACTGAGGAGAGCTCTGGCCTCTCGAATGCCAGTGGGGGTGGAGGAAGATAGTCTTCATCATTTATCTTTCTCTTTCAGTGTGTTTCCCTCACTGTTGTAACTTCTTTCTCTTCTTGGGCGAAGATTATTTTGAGTAAATCCAGTTTCATTGTTATTTCTCCATTATACCATGAGCAACACCATGATTTTGTTTCAAGTTGGTTGGCTGTGTTTCAGGGAAATCTCAGGTCAGTATTCTCACTGGTGATACATCTTGTATTTGTTGCTTTGAGTCGTGCTTGCATCTCTAAATTGATACTTTGGTGCCACTCATGACTCGACAGGGTATAGTACTTGCAATGAAGAGGTTTTATGGAGATTGATGGTGGGAAAATACTTCAAGTTAGTAATAGATGGGTCAGTTTGTGCTTCTGGAAGTTGTCCGTGCGGTGGGGTTATAAAGAATACGAAGGTGGGGTTGGGTGATGGGTTTCTGCAAAAAGATGGATGAATACAGTTAATGCCTTAATAGCCTTAAAATTGTCGTTTATCAGAACAATGAGAGGGCCATTTGTGAGGTTTCAAACTTCTTCAAAACAATTTAAGTATTCTTTTTAATTGATCGTGGACATGGTTCACGATTTCACATTATTCAACAAATATAATTTTGTCTATTTAAAGTTGAACCCTGTAAAAGAGAAGAGAGGGATGCCTCTTTTTTTTTTCCCATTTAATTATTCATATTGCTGGTGATACTAATATTAATTATTATTCAACCTCAAGCTCCTGGAAAAAGTGAGAATTATGGAGCATTGAGGCTTCATCATGAAACGGTGGCTAGAGTTAAAAATATGATCAAAGCAAAACGAAGTTACTCCCCCTGCTTTCATATATAAGTTACCCTTTGTATATGTTCAGAAATTTAATTCATTTTTGTCATTTTTTCCTCATCTATTCTCTCTCAGTAGACTTTTGCTTATCTCTATTTCTTATTCATCATCCCCCCTTCTTTATAAATAATTTATATTTGAAAAAATAAATACATATCTTATACATTTATAGCTTTCGATTGGTTTTAACCGTGTTTTTGTATTTGATTATTTGTAACTTATATATAGGATCGAAACAAGTAATACTCAATAACAAATTGAATATAAAATGGTATTACAGTAACTTTTTTAGGGAATAATAGTGACTATTGTCTTGACGCCAATTATTGAAAACCTTTTAACTTGCATTCTCAACGTAATTGCTCAACAATTTAATAAAGCTCAAATTGAATTTGAACGATCAATTTGATGTCCCTTTATTAATAATGGTATAATTTGAAAAATAAATACATATCTTATATATATTTATAAAATTTATTTTATCTATGTAATTCAGTTATTTGTATCTTATATATATTATCAAAAGAAGTAATATCTAAGGGGTTAAGGTGTATCAAACATTTGGAAGTATCTTTTTTGGATGCATTTAGCACCATGAATTATTTTTCAGGTGTGTGAAGTATTTTTTTATCTTAGTGCTAGATGCATCAAAAAAATATTTAAGGGTACTAGACATATCTTAAAAAATATTTTAGAGTGTTAGATGCGTCATAAAATATTTCATAATGCTAAACGCACAAAAAAATATTTCAGAATATTGGATGCATTAAAAAATACTAATATTTTGAAGTGCTGGATACCTTAACCCAATATTCAATAAAAGAAATTGAATATAACATGATATAATAGTAACTGATAAATAACTTATTAAAGCATATTATTTTTATCTAAGGAGTTAGATAAAAATAATCATATACTTGTATTTTCTTTCTCATTTTGCCTATAATTCCCTTAATAAATTGATGTCATAGTATTGTACTATTAAAATAGTTAAAAATTCATTCTAGCAAAATTTCAAAATTAATTTATGGTAACAAAATATTTCTACGTACAATCTTTTAGTGGCTAAACTAGTAATTATCAAAAGCTTAAAAAAAATACTCCTCCGGTCCTTAATATAAGACCCATTTAACTAATTTGATTAGATTAAGGAAGTTAGGTAAGTTAGTTAATTATAAGAAAAGTTACACATTTTTCCTAAAACACCATAATCATCTTTCTTAATACCCCCTCTTCCTCTTCTACTTGATTATGGTTGAGGGAGTATTCATAGGGGTACTTTAGAGAAAATTGATAAATATAAGAAGTGGATCTTATATTTAGGACCAAAACCAACTCATGAATTAGGTCCTATATTAAGGACCGGAGGAGTACAATAAAGTCGTTTTTGGCATTAATTTTTTTAAATAAAAGCACAACCAGTCTAATCCACTAAACTAATCAGATTAATAGGTTATTCATGAGTTAACCCAGTTATACAGTTGACTTCCTACTGCTTTTTTGCAGTTGACCGGATGAACTAGGTAACCAGTTGATCAATTTCAGTCTAATCTTGCCAGCCTGTTACATTAATATAAAACCTATTTAACTAATTTGATTAAATTAAAGAAACTAAATAAATTAGTTAATTATAAGAAATATGACATGTTTTTCCTAAAACACTATAATTATTTTTCTTAATATCTTTTCTCTTTCTTCTACTTGATTATAGTTGAGGGAGATTCATAGGGATAATTTTAAAAAATTGATAAATATAATAAATAGGTATTATATTTAGGATCAAAAGCAACTCAATAATTAGATTCTATATTAAGGACCGGAGGAGTATTCAATTTTTATTTTTGCCAACAAGAACAAATTATTAAAATTTTAAATACTAATATAGAGTAATAATATATAAAAAAATAAAAGTAAATAAAATAGTTAATTAATATATCTAAATTTATAAATTATTTAAAATATTACTCATTTTTCATAAATACTCATTTTTCTCAATATTAGTTCTTAAAACAAATGATATTAGTAGCTTTGACTCAGCATACATTTATGCGACGACAATCAAAATAAAATGAAAATGAATCAGACTATAGATTATATATAAATATAAAGACACGATTACGAGGATAATAATTTTTATTTTCCTGTCGACAATAAATAAATTTTATTTCTAACCAAATGTCAATTCTTTTTAAATTTTCTTTTTAATTTTGTATTTTGTTATAACTTATATATTCTACAGTTAAGATCTATATTAACCACCCGTAATTAAAAAAAAAAAAATATGAGCACGTAATCTCTTCGATTCGATTCCACCAGCACATGCTTCTGACATTTCCAATTTGGTGAAGGAGCTTCTGGACATTGCACGTTCTTCTTCTCATTTCATTTGAAGATGCTGTTCTCTTCTGCTACTTGGTACGGGATTTTTGGAGGGGAGGGGAGGGGAGTTGCTCCCCTCCCTTTGTTTGGCTGGTGTAATTTTTTAGGAGGGGAGGGGAGCCCCTCCCCTTCCCTCGTTTGGTTAAGATGTTTTTTAAAGAGGGGAGGGATTCTTCTCCCCTCCCCTTCCTTTCTAGCCTCCCCTCCAAAAGTGGGGTTTTTTGGAGGGGAGATGAGAGATAATATTTCAATTTCTTATATACCCTTTTGATTTGTTAACCTCTAATCAGTCGTAAACATTTCTATATAAAAGAGTTTTTTGAGCATCTAACAAGAGGTTATTAAGATAATTGTCTCCAAAATTAGTGAGTATTTGTAAACTTTTTTTTTTCTCTTCTTCTAATTTCAAGAGGTTGTTGGTATTTTCTTTCACTTTCAAGGTTTTTTCTCTGATTGAAATATATCACTCGTGACTTTTTATCTTGATATTCTATGAGTGTGTGACTATGTCTTGTAAATCAAAATTGGTGAATTGTATTATATATATAGTTATATCTTAACAAAATAAAAAGTGAGAAAATTCATTTAAATTTTATGGGGCTAAAATAGTCAATTTTTTATTAGAACAAAATAAGGTATTATTAAAATTGCTCCCTCCCCTCCCCTCCAATCAATCCAAACAGGAGATCATTAAAATCCCTCCCCTTCCTTCCCCCTCCCTCCCCTCCCCTTTGTAGCTACTCTCCCCTTTCCTCCCCTCCCCTTCCCTTGATTAAAACCCCTCCCCTCCCCTTCCCTCCATCGAGCCAAACACAGCGTTAAGGTACGCCTTCCCCATATCTCCTGGCTTTCTCCAATCTCCTCCGTTTGCCTTTCTTCTTTTACTCCCTTCCTTCCCCAATCTGCGATTTTGTTTTCACTCTCATTTCCCCAACCCTACTAGCCTCCGAGATCCCGTAGCTTCGTTCAGTCACTCGCTCTCCATGACTCCCCCGCCCTCCATTGTCGAAATTAATAGGATTTTAGGATCACTTGCAAAGACCAAACGCTACACCACTGCTATCTCACTTTATGACCAGGCGGAATTGAGAGGGTTCAAACCATCTTTTGTTACACTGAACATTTTGATCAATTGCTACTGTCAAGTGGGCGATATCACTTCTGCTTTCTCTTCATCGGGGAAGATTTTCAAGTGGGGTAATCGACCAGATACGGTAACAATGAATACGTTGATGAAAGGACTCTGCATGAAAGATGTAGGGCAAGCACTGGATTTCCACGATGACTTGTTGACAAAAGGATTTTGCTTAAGCTCGGTTACTTATGGTATCTTAGTTAATGGGCTTTGCAAAACTGGACAAACAAGATGTGCTGTTAAGTTGCTCCAAATGATGGGGAGACACAGAATTAAAATTAAGCCTGACTTGGTTATATATAACACAGTCATTGATGGCCTTTGTAAAGAAGGGCTAGTAAGTCAGGCATCTGAATTGTTTTCTCAAATGATCAGTCAAGGTATATCTCCTGATATTGTCACCTACAACACTTTGACCTATGGTTTCTCCAATACTAACCAATTGCAACAAGCTATTAGGTTGCTAAATGAAATAGTCATGAAAGACATCACTCCTACTTATCATACCTTTAATATAATAATTGGTGTATTTTGCAAAAGAGGAAGGATCACAGAAGCTGAAGCTGTGTTTGCTAAGATGATGAAGTGTTGTGTAAAATCTGATGTTGTGACCTATAGTTCTTTGATGAATGGCTATTGTATGAGGAATGATGTTCATGAGTCCATAGCAGTGTTCAATAAGATGATCAAAGCTGATTTGACACCTACTGTTGTGAGTTACAGTATATTGATCAATGCATATTGTAAATTAAAAATGGTGGATGAAGCCCTGGATTTGTTTAAAGAAATGCGTTGCAAAAATTTGCTGCCTGATATAGTCACTTACAGCTCTCTTATTGATGGCTTGTGCAAAGCCAAGAGAATATCACATGTGAAAGATCTTGTTTATGAGATGCGTCAGTATGGTCAGGCTCTTAATATAATAACCTACAGTATCTTGCTTGATGCATTTTGCAAAATGAAACTTCTTGACGAGGCAATTATATTGTATCAACAAATTGTCGATCAAGGAATGCAACCTACTGTTCATACATATAGTATGCTCATCGATGGTTTGTGCAAAGGTGGTAGGTTAAATTTGGCACGTGAGATCTTTGAATTGCTTTTGACTGAAGGTCATCACCTAAATATCTATACTTACAACATTATGATGAATGGACTTTGCAAAGGAGGCCTTTTCGATGAAGCATTGGCATTGCTTTCAAAAATGAAAGAGAATGGCTGCCTCCCTGATTTGGTGACATTTACAACACTTGTTGGAGCTCTTTTGATGAAAAATCAGAATGAAAAATCAGAATGAAAAATCAGAGATTTTTGTTCATGCAATGATAGACACAGGTCTTCTGAAACAGTAAAAGAAGGTGAAATGCTCTATTTTTATCTTATGCTTTGCTTGTATTAATCGTTATATTAATCCTTCATAGACTTTATCATAACCACACTAGGAGCAACACCACAAGCACACCGTGATTTTGTTTCAAGTTGGTTGGTCAGTATTTTCACTGGTGGTAGATCTTGTATTTGTTGCTTTGAGTCGTGCTTGCATCTCTAAATTGATACTTTGGTGCCACTCATGATTTTAAAGGGTATAATACTTGCAACGGAGAGGTTATATGAAGATTGATGGTGGAAAAATGCTTCAAGTTAGAAATAGATGGGTCCGTTTGTGCCTCTGGAAGTAGTTCATGCGGTGGAGTTATAAAGAATTTGATGGGGGAGTTGAGTGATTCGTTTCTGCAAGATGGGTGAATACAGTTAATGCCTTAATAACCGAAATTATGTGGATTATTGCAGGTCCGACTGTATGCTGTGAAAAGGGTACAAGAAGAGGCCAAGCTTCTCCAGATTGTGCTCAAAAGCAACTAACTACTTGACTGGGGAAACTTGCTGTGATCATCCGGTTAGAGACATCAGTGAAGAAGGAAGAAGAATGGTTTCAAGGGTTTTGGAAGTTCTGTCTTGAATGATTTATAGGGAAGGTAATTATAGCGCCGATTCTTTATTTATATCATTGAGGAAGCATTGGTCTTAGACCCTTGAGGTACCCCTCCCTTCATTGAAAGGGAGGTGTTTGATGAAAGTTCTGTTGATGTTTTTTGTACTTTGGTGTTTCACTTTAATTTAATATAGGATAAAATATATTAACTATCCCTCTATTTTACTTAAATTACAGAAACCTCCTTTCTATTTTGAAAACATATATAAACTTTCCTTCAAATTAAAATATATGTTACACAAATCTCTCTTATATTTTTAAGATTCAATTTTTATCCATCTAACTGTTAGTTGACTGTTAAGTTTGAATTTTAAATTTTTATTTTGATCAAAATATCCGTTTTTAACATAAATGTTATTTAAACATTTATATCTTTAAAAAAATAATTTTTGATACAACAAAAATAATTATAATACATGTATTTTCAAAATTTTCAACATGTTATAAAATTTTTAATTTCAATTATATTATAGAATTATATAATTTTAGTTCCTCATGAAATATTGAAAATTAAGATTTTTTTAAATGGCTAGAAAATATTTTGAATGCTTATTTTTTCATCACATAATATAAATTATGCGAGTTTGGAAACTTATATAAATTATGTAAATTTATGTTTGCATTAACTAAATTACTTAATTTTTGGCCTAATACAATAAAAACATTAAACAAACAACAATTTTCAAAAAAAAATAAATAAAATTAGGGTTAAGAAGAAAATCTTAAATTCTTCGATATAGTTTTAACTAAGATTTTGGGATTTGGTATTATGAAGCGTAATTTAGCAAATAGAAAGTATTTCAATATAAATTTGAATTAAAAAAAACATATTTTTGAAATACTCTTAACAAAATTAAAGGTTTGGATTTAAATGTATATTTTCAAAATAGAGGGGAGGTTTGTGTAATTGAGACAAAATGTAAGGGAGGTTATAGTATTTTACTCTTTAATATAATGGCTTTCAAAGTTATAATGGCTTTCAAAGTTTATTCAAAATAACAAAATCTATAAATATTGAAAATTGTCAATTTTTGTAGTTCACATGTGTTCATCAGTTACGCTTGCTGTATAATGATCTTCGTATTTCTTGTCATGTCCGGTTTTTTTCCCCTCACTTTTGTCTGGCGCTGATCACCTGTTTGTTGATCTGTTAGGCCTCTGGTTTGCTTGCCCTTCTTGTGCTTTTGGTTCCTTCTCCTTTCCTTCTCTTAATAACGTTTAGCCTTTTTCATAAAATTGTCCTTTATCATATTATCAAAAAAGAAAAAACTTGTCCTTTATCAAAACAATGAAAGGGCTATTTGTGAGGTTTCAAACTTCTTCAAAACAATTTAAGTTTTCTTTTTAATTGATCCAGGAAATGGTTCCCGACTTCATGTTATTCAACAAATGTTGTGTCTATTTAAAGTTGAACCCTATAAAATCGAAGGGGAGGCCTCTGTTTTTTTTTTGTTAATATAATTTTTAGTCCTTCAAATTTGTTTTTATTTTGGTTTTGGTTTTGGTTCCTCAAATTTCAAACCAGAGGTTTTAATCCTTTTAAGAGCAAAATAATCTAAATTTTTATTAGATTATAAAGACTAATGTTTTAAATAAAAAAAATTGAGGGACTAAAACTTATAGTTCAAAACTTAAAAAATTAAAACCAAAAATGAAGTAAATTTGAAGAACGAAAATTTGTGTTAGTTTTTTTTTTTTAAAATATTCATATTGCTATTGATACTAATATTAATTATTATTCAACCTCAACCTCCTGAAAGAAAGCGAGAATTTTGGAGCTTCGAGGCTTCTTCATGAAACGGTGGCTAGAGTTAAAATATGATCCTTCTTACATATGCATACTCAACAGTCTAATCAAGCGCAAATTGGACTATCAATTTGGTGTCCTTTTATTAATATTCCTTTTCTAAGGACATATTAAAGATTAAAGATGTTAATTAAATTAATTAATATAATATTTTTTTAAAAAAATATTTTAAGTATTTTTCTTAATTCTTTTCCTGCTTTCCTTACTTAATTATTATTGGGAAATATTAGTAAAGTTAATTTAAGAAAAAATTGAATTTGAACCATCAATTTGATGTCCCTTTATTAAAAATGGAATGATTGGAAAAATAAGTACTACATGTTGTTTTTAATATAAGAGCGAGTTACTAATTTGAGAAGATTTAAAAAAAATTAGCAGAGTTAGTTATTTGTAATAAATGAATGTTGTCTTTTATAAAATATTCTTGCTAATTAAGTATATTAGTTAAAAACTAATTATTTGATAAAACTTTAAATATGTGTAATTACTACAAAGACTACCTTATAAAAAAATAAATATAAGAAACAAAGTGAATCGAGGTCTTATATTTATAATGAAATTTAATGTTAAACTAGCTTTTATATTAAGGATCAAAGGCCGTGTGTATCTTAAACATTTATAACCTTTAATTAATTTTAACTAATTTTTTATCTTTCTAATTTGACTATTTGTATCTTATATATAGAATCTAAGGAAGTAATATTCAATAACAAATTCAATATAATATGATATTATCTCCTGTCTTTAATATAAGAGCTAGTTAATTATTTTAAATAGATTAGAAAAATTAGTTAAGCTAATTATTTGTAATAAATAGGTGATATTTTTTCTAAAATATTTCTGTTAATCAAGTATATTGGCTAAAACTGTCATTATTACAAATATTACATTAAAAAAATGGATAAATATAAAAAACAAAGTAGATTTAGATCTTATATTTAGAATCAAAATAAAAATTAAATAAGCTCTTATATTAAAGATATGAGGTAGTATCATAGTAACCAATAAATAACCTATTAAAGCATATTATTTCGGTATAAGGAGTTGTCATCTTCTTGATAAAAATATTATTTATGAACCAACTTAATTCAAAATGCTAATGTTATAAATTAGTTAAGTTGATGAGTATAAAATATATGTTTTCATTCCTTCAAACAAAATAAAAGTATAAAATAATAATTAATATAATAAGTTAAATTATAATTATACACAAATTGATTTTGCTTCGTATGCGGGGAGATCCAGTGTTTGCCAATTCCTAAAATTTATTTTTGGACCCCAAATTATGGTTTTAGTCCAAAACTATCCAAACACTCTTTCAGGCCTCATTAACCCATACTGCTTCCGCAAAAATACCTATGGTTAAAAAGATAAAACCTATTAAGTTTCTGGAAAACTATGATTTGAGTTAAAATCATGATTTTATCCTCCTAAACTATGATTTTGGAAAGAGAAAAAATATTTCAATTCTAAAGGCTAAAAACTGGTGCTTGGAGTAATTATTATGGATGTAAAAAGGATGGCCTTGGAACTCCGTAGTGGTCAGATTTCAAGGTGGCTTAGGTCGACAGGTGACCTAATAACACGTGGACAAACAAGTGCACTAGTGCAATGGTGAGTATGGGTGAGTATGGTGGAATATGGCCAACTTTCATTGTATCATGACATTTCATGTTTATAATTTTTAATATGAAATAATATTTTTTTGTTGGGAAAAATATTTATTTTTTTAAAAACATATTTAATGTTAAATTTTATAAATATATATACTAACAATTAATTAATTATATTCTTATATATATTTTATTATGTTGGTAAAAAAATTATTTATAAATTTATTACTTCAAATAAAACTATAAATTAAAATCTAATCTTTTTGTGTAACTATCATATTAACTTATATGCTTTTTGATAATTTGTACTTAAAAAAGTGATTCTAATAACAAATATTTAAACACTCTCATTTTATTAAAATCATTTTTTTCAAAATCTATTATCAAAATTACCTTTTTTTCAGAAATATTTTCTAAACCATGATTTGAATTTATCTAAATAACTCGTATTCGTACTGATCATTTTTGGTTTTTACGATCTTATCCGAAATGCTATTGTCTTCCACTTCTTCAAGGCATGCCTTCCCTAAATCTCCTCTCTTTCCTCAGTCTCTTCCATTTGCCCTCCTTCTCTCTCTCTCTCTCTCCACCTTTCTTCCTCAATCTACGATTTTGTTTTCATTCTCATTCCCTAAACCCTAACAGCCACCGGGACTTTGTAGCTTTCTTCAATCGCTATGAGTTCCCAACCCTCCATTGTCAAAATTAACAAGATTTTAGGATCACTTGCAAAGATCAAACATTGCACCATTGCTATCTCACTTTTCTGTGCAAGTAGAATTGAAAGGATTCAAACCGTCTTTAGTTACACTGAACATGTTGATCAATTGCTACGGTCATGTGGGTGACATCATATCCGCTCTCTATTCAATGGGGAAGATATTCAAGTAGGGTTATGGACCAAATACCATAACAATGGCTACGTTGACGAAAGGACTCTGCATGAAAGATGTAGGGCAAGCACTCGACTTTCACGATCACTTGAAAGTATAATATATGCAAAAAAACTAAAACTGAATAAAATAATTAATATATATATTTATAAATTATTTAAAATATTAATGATTTTTTAATAAATACTCATTTTTCTCTATATTAATTCTTAAAAGACATGATATCAGTAGCTTTCACTCAGCAGGCATTTTTTCTGCAAAAATCAAAATAAAATGAAAATAAATCAGATTATAGAAAAATGAAGACCGTAAAAATGAAATTAGTAAAAGGTTGTCTGGATTATGATTGAGTAAAAATAAGTAAAAGGTTGTTTGGATTATGATTGAGTAAAAATAAGTTTGTTTGTAAAATTACTAAAATGAGTATGAGTTTTAATAAATAATAAAACATGATTAAAAAATGATTCTACATAATTAATTTAATGAGTGAATTTTTTTATTTCTTTTTTATTGTATATTAAATATTTGGACTTTGCTGCGCTTGTTCTGAAATGTTAAGAAACAGAGACAAAAAGAACAATTGGATAATGATACTTCGTTGCCATCAGCACGACAATTTCGGGCTGTAGGAGCCGGGAACGGAGTATTAATTCTGCCCTTAAGCTAATAAGCTCTTCAAAAAATAAGCTTATTCTTGCAGCTTCAAGTGAAATTTATGAAAAACAAACTGTATTTCATTTCTCAATTAGGCTTCTGTCCAAAACAAGTAACTTCTAGCTCAAATTAAGAGGCTGTTTGGCATTCTCAAAACCACAGTTTCAGAAACACTTTTCTGCAAAACGAGGTAACTTCCTCCACATATTTATTTCGTAATTCGTAAAAACACTTCTGAAACTATGATTTGGTTTCTATCCAAACACTCCCTAAGTCCTCCCAAACAGGGTGGTTAGAAAATTGCCTGATTGATTTCCTCTCCCAGCACTACGTTTCGGAGAATATTAGCTTGGGCCTCTTCCGTAGAGGAGAAATTGAAGCTAGAAGGGAGGCTAGAAAGAGAATATCTGTTTTCATTAAATAAATTTTTACAAAAAGATAATACCTTTAATTTCTTCTTTATCTAAGATCTATATTTATCACCTATAATTGAAAAAATATATATATAAGCACATAATCAAAAAGCTAATGCCTTTTTATTTCTGCCAACCATTTGAAAAAAAAAAAACGCCAAATTCAAAATCATAGGAAACCAGATGAAGTAATTATCTCTATGCACGATCAGGCCGAAAAAGAAAATTACCTCTCTGTACTATGGCGGACGTCAAAAATGAAAAAAAGAGTCGCCTCCTTCAATCTCTTCGGTTCAATTCCACCAGCATATGCTTCTGCCGTTTCCCAGTTGGTGAAGGAGCTTCTGTGCATCGCATTCCTCTTCCAATCTCACCTGAAGATGCTGTTCTCTTCTGCTGCTTTAAGGTATGCCTTCCCTAAATCTGCTCTCTTTCTGCAATCTCCTCCATTTGCCTTCCTTCTTTCTCTCCCTTCCTTCCTCAAGCTGCGATTTTGTTTTCATTCTCATTCCCCAGACCCTAATAGCCTCCGAGACTTCGTAGCTTCCTTCAATCGCTTGCTCTCCATGACTCCCCCGCCCTCCATTATCGAAATTAATAAGATTTTGGGATCACTTGCAAAGACCAAACACCACACCACTGCTATCTCACTTTATGCCCAGGCGGAATTGAAAGGGTTCAAACCATCTTTTGTTACACTGAACATTTTGATCAATTGCTACTGTCAAGTGGGCGATATCAATTCTGCTTTCTCTTCATCGGGGAAGATTTTCAAGTGGGGTTATCGACCAAATACGGTAACAATGAATACGTTGATGAAAGGACTCTGCATGAAAGATGTAGGGCAAGCACTGGATTTCCACGATGACTTGCTGACAAAAGGATTTTGCTTAAGCTCGGTTACCTATGGTATCATAGTTAATGGGCTTTGTAAAACTGGACAAACAAGATGCGCTGTTAAGTTGCTTCAAATGATGGGGAGACAGAGAATTAAAATTAAGCCCGACTTGTTTATATATACCACAGTCATTGATGGCCTTTGTAAAGAAGGGCTAGTAAGTCAGGCATCTGAATTGTGTTCTCAGATGATCAGTCAAGGTATATCTCCTGATATTGTTATCTACAACACTTTAATCCATGGTTTCTCCAATACCAACCAATTGCACCAAGCTCTGAGGATGCTAAATAAAATAGTCATTAAAGACATCACTCCTACTCGTCATACCTTTAGTATAATAATTGATGCATTTTGCAAAAGAGGAAGGATCATAGAAGCTGAAGCTGTTTTCGCTAAGATGATGAAGTGTTGTGTAAAACCTGATGTTATTACCTTTAGTTCTTTGATGAATGGCTATTGTATGAGGAATGATGTTAATGAGTCCATAGCAGTGTTCAATAAGATGATCAAAGCTGATTTGACACTTGATGTTAGGGGTTACAATATATTGATTAATGCATATTGTAAATTAAAAATGGTGGATGAAGCCCTGGATTTGTTTAAAGAAATGCGTTGCAAAAATTTGCAGCCTGATATAGTCACTTACAGCTCTCTTATTGATGGCTTGTGCAAAGCTAAGAGAATGTCATATGTGAAAGATTTTGTTTATGAGATGCGTCGCAATGGTCACGCTCCTAATATAATAACCTACAATATCATATTGGATGCATTTTGCAAAATGAGACATCTTGACGAGGCAATTGCATTATATCAACATATTGTCAATGAAGGAATACAACCTACAATGCATTCACACAACATACTAATTGACGGTTTGTGCAAAGAAGGTAGGTTAAAATTGGCACAAGACATCTTTGAATTTCTTTTGACCAAAGGTCATCATGTAGATATCTATACTTACAACATTATGATGAATGGACTTTGCAAAGAAGGCCTTTTTGATGAAGCATTGGCATTGCTTTCAAAAATGAAAGAGAATGGCTGCCTCCCTAATTTGGTGACATTTACAACACTTGTTGGAGCTCTTCTGATGAAAAATCAGAATGACAAATCAGAGATTCTTGTTCATGTAATGATAGACACAGGTCTTCTGAAACAGTAAAACAAGGTGAAATGCTCTATTTTTATCTTATGCTTTACTTGTATTAAGTGTGATATTAATCCTTCATAGACTTTATCATAACCACACTATGAGCAACACCATAAGCACACCGTGATTTTGTTTCAAGTTGGTTGGTCAGTATTCTCTCTGGCGGTAGATCTTGTATTTGTTGCTTTGAGTCGTGCATGCATCTCTAAATTGATACTTTGGCGCCACTCATGGTTTTAAATGGTATAATACTTGCAATGAAGAGGTTTTATGGAGATTGATGGCGGAAAAATACTCCAAGTTAGAAATAGATGGGTCAGTTTGTGTCTCTGTAAGTAGTTCATTCGGTGGAGTCATGAAGAATGTGATGGGGGAGTGGGTGATTCGTTTCCGCAGAAAGATGGGTGAATACAGTTAATGCCTTAATAATAACCGAAATCATGTGGATTATTGCAGGTCTGACTGTATGCTTTGAAAAGGGTACAAGAAAAGGCCAAGCTTCTCCAGATTGTGCTCAAAAGCAATGAACTATTTGACTGGGGAAACTTGCTGTGATCATCCGGTTAGAGACATCAGTGAAGAAGCAAGAAGAATGGTTTCACGAGTTTGGGATGTTCTGTTTTGAATGATTTATAGGGAAGGTAATTATAGCGCTGATTCTTTATTTAAATCATTGAGGAAGCATTGGTCTTTAGACCCTTGAGGTACCCCTCCCTTCATTGAAAGGCTGGTGTTTGATGAAAGTTCTGTTGATGTTTTTTGTACTTTGGTGTTTCACCTTAATTTAATATAATGGCTTTCGAGGTTTATTCAAAATAACAAAATTTATAAATATTGAAAATTTTCAATTTTTGCAGTTCACATATATTCATCAGTTACGCTGCTGTATGATGATCTTCGCATTTCTTGTCATGTTTTGTTTTTGTTAACTTTTGTCTGGCCCTGGTCACTTGTTTGTTGATCTGTTGGGCCTCTGGTTTGCTTGCCTGGCTTGTGCATTTGGTTCCTTCTCCTTTCCTTCTCTTAATAACGTTTAGTCTTTTTAATGAAGTTGTCCTTTATCAAAACAATGAAAGGGCTATTTGTGAGGTTTCAAGCTTCTTCAAAACAATTTAAGTGTCCTCTTTAATTGATCCGGGAGATGGTTCCCGACTTCATGTTATTCAACAAATGTAGTTGTGTCAGGTGAACCCTGTAAAATCGAAGAAAGGGGAGGCCTCTTTTTATTTTTGGTTAATATAATTTTTTATCTTTTAAATTTGCTCTCATTTTGGTTTTGGTTTCTCAAATTTAAAACTATAGGTTTTAGTCCCAGGAAAAAATGGTCTAAGTTTTTATTGGATTATATGGAACAATATTTTAAATTAAAAAAAATTTGAGTGATCAAAACTGATAAACATATAAAATCACTTGTATATATAATCAACATCAATATCTTAATTAGGTTTTATATTAACGATTAGAGAAGTATAATGAAGTTATTCCATCTGGCTTCATATATAAGTTACACTTTGCATATGTTTAAAAATTTAATTCGCTTTTTCCACTATTTCTATTCCTTCTCTGGGTAGACTTTCTCTCTTGATTTCTCATTCAGTATCTCTCTCACCTTCTTTAAATAATAGAATATTTCAAAAAAATTATGCACATTTTATACATTTCTAGCCTTTAATTAATTTTAACCATTTGTTTATATTTGATTATTTGTATCTTATATATAAAAACGAACAAAGTAATAGTCAATAACAAATTGAATATAACATAATATTATAGTAATTTTCTTCAGGGAATAATAGTAAATATTGTCTGGACACCAATTGTTGAAATTTTTTTAACTTGTATTCTTAATATACTCCTTTAATTACTCAACAGTTTAATAAATGATAAATCGCAAATTGAATTTGAACCATCAATTTGATGTCCCTTTATTAATAATGGTATGACTGGAAAAATAAACACTACCTCCTATCTTTAATATAAGAGCAAGTTACTAAATTAGGTAGGTTAAAAAAATTAACGGAGTTAATTATTTTTAATAAATAAATATTTTCTTTCATAAAATACTCTTGCTAATCAAGTGTATTAGTTAAAATTAATTATTTGATAAAATTTTGAATATGTGTAACTACTACAAATACTACCTTATAAAAGAAAAGAATAAATATAAGAAGGAAAGTGAATTGAGATCTCATGTTTTGGAATGAAATTGAATGTCAAACTAGCATTTATATTAAGGATCAAATGCATATCTTAAACATTTAAAACCTTTAATTAATTCTAACTAATTTTTTATCTTTCTAATTTGACTATATGTATCTTATATATAGAATCTAAGGAAGTAATATTCAATAACAAATTCAATATAACATGATACCACCTCCAATTTTTAATATAAGAGCTAATTGACTATTTTAAATAGATTAGAAAAATTAGTTAAATTAGTTATTTGTAATAAATAGGTGTTATCTTTCCTAAAATATCCCTACTAATCAAGTATATTAGCTAAAACTATCATTATTACAAAGATTACCTTCAAAAAAATGGATAAATATAAAAAAACAAAGTAGATTTGGGTTTTATATTTAAAACCAAAATAAAAATTAAACAAACTCTTATATTAAAGACATGATATAGTATCATAGCAACTAATAAATTACCTATTAAAGCATATTGTTTTGATAAGAGGAGTTGTCATCTCTTTGATAAAAATTTTATTTATGAACCAACTTAATTTTTAGCTTCGGAATCCATCTTTTCATGTTCTCGAAATAAATAAAGTCCTTTAAAATTGAAATTGGATACTGATTTTCCAGAAAATTGACTGATCAAGTTAAAAAAAAAAACGAATTTCATTTGATGATGATTTTTTATCAAATCTATCTATTTTCTGTTCAAATAAGTTGATGAGTATAAAAGATATGTTTTTATTCCTTCAAAAAAAATAAAAGTATAAAATAATAATTAATAGAATAAGTTAAATTATAATTATACACGTTATTGATTTTGCTTCGTATGTGGAGAGATCCGAGAAATTAGAAATTTGATTCACGACCCTTGTGATATTTAAGAGGTGTTTGGATAGAAACTAAATCATAGTTTTAAAAGTATTTTTATAGTTTAAGAAGTAAATATGTGAGAAAATTTATTTTGTTTTACAGAAAAATACTTTTTAAAAACACTTTTAAGGGGTTGTCAAACACTTTCTGATATTCGTTAGCCTTGAAGAGACCCACTATACTAGTGTTTGGCAATTCATCAAAAAGCGTTTTTGGACCCAAACTATAGTTTTAGTCCAAAACTATCCAAACATTTTAAGCTTTTGAAAAACCGTGGCTTGGGTTGAAATCATAGTTTTATCCTTCGAAACAACAGGAAAGAGCAAAAATATTTCCGATCTAAGAGCTAAAAACTGATGCTTGGAGTAATTATTAATTTATTATGGATGTCAAAAGGAAACTTCGTAGTAGTCAGACTTTAAGGTGGCTTGGGTCGACAGGTGACCTAATAACACGTGGACAAACAAGTGCAATAGTGCATAGGTGAGTATGGGGGAATATTGCCAACAATTTCATGATTATAATTTTTAATGTGAAATAATATTTTTCTATTGGCCAAAAATATTTATTTTTCTAAAAATATATTTAATGTTATATTTTATAGATATATATACACGTACTAACAATTAATTAATTATATTCTTATATATTATTTACTATGTTGGAAAAAAAATTCACAAGTTTATTACTTCAAATAAAACTATAAATTAAAATCTAATCTTTTTGCGTAACTATCATGTTAATTTATATACCTTTTGCTAATTTGTACTTAAAAAAGTACTTCTGATAATAACTGTCCAAACATTCTCATTTTATTAAAATTATTTTTTTTAGAATCTATTCTTTCAAAATCTATTCTCAAAATCACCTTTTTCCATCTTATTTAATAAACTAATTTTTAAAACCTTAATCGCAAATATTACTGGGAGGTATTTCCCCCCATGAGTGCGAGAGAGAACGAAAACCCTCTGCCGGCACCGACGTCGGAGGAGCATGATGCTTTAGATAGGAGTCACAAGAAAGTGAGGGCTAGAGAGACTATATTCTCGCTGGAGCAACGATTGGTTCCTAGGGTTGAAGAGTGGATGACAGATGATAATCAAGCAAGAGCTACTGAATCGGATAAGGGCAAAACTCCATCAACAGCTAGCACGACATGGAAATCTTTCAAGGAGGCAGTCACGAAGGAAATAACGATGGAGGAGGAAGAAGAGGATTGGTGGAGTAATGACCGCTGGAAGGAGCGAATCTCGGTTTCTATGACGGTGAACAGACCTAACGTGATTATACTGCCACAAGAAAAAGAAAGACTAGCTCTGCGATGGTAGAATACGCTGATTGTCAAGTTGCTGGGCAGAATGATCAATCCCGACTACTTTGAAAATAAATTGAAACAATTGTGGGCAAAGTAGGGTGACATTGACTCAATAGATGTGGGGTCTGGTTTCTTTGCAGTGAAATTTTCTAATGCTTCTGATTATGAATTGGCGTTAACCGGAGGGTTGTGGTTATTGTTTGATCACTATATCGCAGTTCAACCTTGGAAACTAGATTTTGATCCAGATGAGGAACAAGTTTCAAAGATTGCGGCTTGGATTTGTATTCCCAAGCTGGCCCTAGACTACTACGACAGAGGCATCCTCCACGTACTGGGCAACCAAGTGGGAAAAGTATTAAAAGTTGACACGGCAACTCATTAAAAGAAAGAAGGGGAGATTCGCAAGAATATGTGTTGAACTTGACTTGAGTGCACCCCTGCGGTCAATGGTTCTCATTAATGGTAAGGTGCATAGAATTCAGTATGAAGGCATCCATCTCATCTGTTTTAGCTGCGGAAGATATAGCCATGATAAAGACCTCTGTCCGCAGAAGAGAGTTGAGGTCCCAGAAGCGGAAATCACAGTATCGAAAACGACTTAGATAGATCCAGCAAGTGCAGGGAATTCAGAAGAACCATATGCGATGACTTCAGAAATAAAAAAGGAGAAAGCAGCACGGCGACAGGTGCACCTACGGTGGTTTACAACTCTTGGATGGTGGTCCAGAGGCCAAGGAGACAACGACGATCAGAACAGCTGAAAGGGAAAGTGAGTAAGAGTCGGTGAGATTCACGATCGACCATTAGGATTGAGAATCAAGGATCTCGGTTTCAAGCGCTTTCTTTAGAGGAAAATAAGGGACCGGATATGTCGCAAGATTTGAATGAGAACAAGAGCCAAGTAGAAGCATCAGAGTTAGGATTTAATGCAGACCCGAGAGAGCAAGCTAGCAATACAGAAAATGCTCCTACCTCAATGAAGATGGTTGGGCTAAGAAAAGAGATTTCCACTAGTCGGCTACGCAAAGTTGGGCTAAGAGTGGAGTCTAAAAACAAGAGGAGCTTACCTAAGTTTAAAGTGAAAGGGCAAAATGAGATGGGGTTTTTGCTTAAGGCCAAGTAACGACTAGGCTTGGAAAATAAAAAGCAAGTAGCCACAGCTGATGGGCTTCCTTTTTCGCACAACAGAGAGTCCATGTTGACGTTGGGACTGATAAGGAGAAGAATGATGCAGCTAATGGGCCTATAACGCAAAGTAATGGGTCAGTTTCGATCTATGATCCAGGGGATGCGTCTTTTCTGGAGGCTAATGACCCACCTGATCCAGGTTCTTTAAAAGAGAGCCTATCCATAGCCCTGTCGAACCTAATGACTATTAGACAGCAGTTTGAAGTCATGCCGAGATATGGACCACCTAGCTCTACTGGGCAATAAGCAGTCTCTTTATAGTGCTGTTACAACATTCCTTCTCAGGTTCTTATGATGAAGAAAAATATTATGATATGGAATTCACGTGGCGTTAGAGGGAAAGCTTTCGCTGGACTATTATTCGATTTAAAGAAAAAATATAGTTTGAATCTCTTAGCTATATCGGAACCGAGACAAAAATATGAAAAGCCCATGGTTTAGCTAAAAGAGTAGGTTTCAAGAATATGGAGATCGTAGATGCTTTTGGCTTTAGTGGAGGCATTTGGTGCTTTTGGGATGAGGATACTAATTTCACGGTGACTTCCAAACATGCTCAGGTGCTTCATGGAACTTTCAACCAAGGTACAAGTGATGCTTGGGATCTCTCTATTGTCTATGGCCATCCTAATATTTCATCTTGTTGTATGCCTTGGCAACAACTCGAAGAGATAGAAGAAAAAGGAGTTGGTAGATAGTGCATTGAAGGTGATTTCAATGCTATGTTGAGATCTGAAGATAGAATTTCGTTTGCTGATTCGACGGTCGGCCCTGACCGTTGCCTACAGAATTGGGTTCAAAGGAGTGGTGTCACAGAAATTGAATTTCAAGGTCCTAAATTTACTTGGTGCCGAGGTAGATCCTTTAATAGAATTGATCGTTTTTTCGGGAATTCGGCTTGGATTGAACACTTCTTAGAAGCTTTGATTGTTCATCTCCCTAAAATGAAATTTGATCATTGTCCTCTTCTGTTGAATATGGGAAGGAGGTTTGACTACCATCGTTCCAATACTTCTTTTCGTTTCTTTGCCCCTTGGGTGGCTCATGAAGGTTTTACAAAGCTGGTCAAACAAGCTTGGCATCATGATAAACAATGGGAACTAAATGTTGGTAGGTTTCAAAAGGAAGTCCTTGATTGGAATAAGAAGACATTCGGTAATATTAATAAAAGAAAATCTAACCTGCTGAGAGAGCTGGAATACATGAATCTCCATGGTGGAACGAGCGAGGTTTGGGAGAGGAAGAAACATGAAAAGTGGAGAGAGCTTGAGCAATGCCTTGTGCAAGAAGAGATTATGTGGCTCTAGAGGTCAAGATGCAATTGGTATAATCATGGCGATAAGAATACCAAATATTTCCATACAATAACAAACTGTAGAAGGAACAAGAAATTTGTGGAAGCTTTACAAGATGAAAACGGAGTGTGGAGATACGATCAAGAAGAGTTGAAGAACAAAGGCACATCCTTCTTTCATAAGCTTTTTCTTAGTGAAACTAACGCTCATGTGTCTGTTCGGTTTAGAAGAAGCTTCCCACAAATTGATGATGAGTCCCTTAATGCGTTGGGTAAGGACGTTACAGGCCAGGAAGTCAAACAAGCTATATTCAGTATGGGCTCGCTTAAAGCACTGGGACCAGATGGTCTCAACCCTTTATTCTTCCAATCTCAATGGGAAGTGGTGGGCCCCTCGGTAATGAATATGGTGTCTTCTATTTTTTTCTAATCCACAAGAATTAAGATGCATCAATGGTACCATTATTACTCTTATACCCAAAGTGGAAATCCTGCAAAACTTTTGTGATTTTAGACCTATAGGCCTTCGTAATGTGATTTACAAAGTGGGTACGAAAATTCTAGCCAACAAATTGAAAATCGTGCTTCTTGATGTGGTTGCTCCAAATCAATATAGCTTCATCCCAGGCAGGCAAATCTCTGACAACATTATTTTGGCTCAAGAGATTATTCATTCTATGAGCACTATGAAAAGGAAGAAAGGCTTTATGGCATTAAAAATTGATTTGGAAAAAGCTTACGAGCGAGTCAAATGGAGCTTCGTTATTGAGTGTCTTCAAGAGATGCGGTTACCTAAGAGATTCATAGACATAATCTATTACTGTTTGAATACTGTTGAGATGCAGATTTTGTGGAATGGATCTAAAGGTGAGAGTTTTAATCCTTCACGTGGTATTCGACAAGGAGATCCTATCTCGCCCTACCTCTTTGTCCTTGTGATGGAGAAATTGGCACACCTCATACAGAATGAAGTTTCAGAAGGGCATTGGCGACCCTTTCAGCTGAAAAAGAATGGTGCACAAATCTCTCACCTTTTCTTCGCAGATGATCTTATATTGTTTACTAAAGCTAGCATGGAGCAAGCTGGTTTAATTAAAGCATGTATAGATGATTTCTGTTTGGCTTCTGGAGAAAAAGTGAATGTGACAAAATCAAGAGTTTTCTTCTCTAAAAATGTGAATCACACTCGACGAGAAGAAATAAGTCCATTCTTAGGATTTACTCCTACGGCAGACTTGGAAAAATATTTAGGAGTACCTTTGAACCATAAGAAGGTTTCAAACAAACGTACAAGTTTGTTATTGAGAAGATGGATCATAGATTGTCTGGGTGGAAGGCTAATACTTTGTCAATGGCAGCCAGGCATACTTTGGTCTCATCGGTTATTGGGGCTATTCCGCAATATACCATGCAAACGGTGCCTTTACCATTGACTGTTTCTGATGAAATTGATAAAAGATGCAGAGATTTTATATGGGTTAGCACCAACAACTCTAAGAAAATTCATCTTGTTGATTGGGAAGATATTTGTAAACGAAAGGAAGAAGGAGGATTAGGTCTGCGTAGTGCGCGGAAAAAAAATAAGACCTATATGATGAAACTAGGGTAGGAACTTATGAGAAAGAGAGATGCTCTTTGGGTTAAATTCCTGAGAGAAAAGTACAGATATGGTGAAGACATCATCCCAAAAGTTGAAAGAAAGAAAAAGGCTTCCTAAACCTAGCGAGGCATTCAGAAAACTTGGGACCTGACTGTGAAGAGTGTGGAGTGGAAGCTTGGTAGTGGCTCTAAGATTCATTTTTGGAAGGATTACTGACTACCAAAACACGACAGACTTATTAATCTTACTATCGGTAACATCCCCGAGAATGTACGAGACGACCTGGTTGCAGACTACATCAATGACACCAGTGAGTGGATTTGGCATAAGTTTACGCGGTATTTGCCAGCTTCTGTTACCTCGTATATTCAGCACCTGTACCCTATGGTCTGCCGTGAGGATGTGGATTCTGTAAGATGGAAGGGGAATTCAAATGGTGATTTTTTTTTGTCAAATCGGCCTATGCTCTACTGTGTGACCAGACCCCCTCTAATGTTCGGATGGATTGGCACAAACTCTAAAAATTACACATACCTCAACAATGTAAAACCTTTCTCTGGCTCTGTGCGTAGGGTCGGTTGCTTACCAATAGTTTACGTGTTGTTAGAGGGTTTCAACAAGACGATAGGTGCGGCTTCTATTCTGATAAAAGAGAGGATATTTTGCATGTTTTAAGGGATTGCGAGAGAGCCGAAATCTGTTGGAGGAAAATTGTGCCAGCGGAGCTCTGCGAGAGGTTTTTCTCTTTGTCTAATGCAACAGCCTGGATTAACTGGAATATAAATAAAACAACCATCCTCATGGGTGCCAAGTGGAGTGTGTGGTTCGGTATCATGAGTAGAAGGCTTTGGATTAATAGGAACAATGGTGTTTTTAAGGACCAAGCATAAGGCTCTAACCAACTCATTGCACAGGTGTGCACGATGGTGTCGTGGTTAGATTTTCGACTCTCTGGGTTGCTAGAAGAAGTGCATAGACAGGCTCAATGGACACCTCCTTTTGTGGGTTCTGTCAAAGTAAATGTAGATGGTTCATATGATTCGCGGACTAAGAATGTAGCGTGCGGTGGGATTGCTCGAAACCAGAATGGAGAAGTTCTCTCGGGTTTCCTTTTCAACATTGGTAGAGGTTGTAGTTTCCATGCGGAAGGGTGGGCTGTGTTGCTGGGGTTGCGTCGAGCCTGGGAGATGAACTGGAAGAAGGTGGTAATAGAGACTGATTGTTTGGAAGTCGTTGAATGTGTTATGCATGGTTGGAGGGAGGAGCACCCTGAATATAACTTACAGGCATTTGTGGCTGGCTGGGAAAAGACTGGGATGCTAGTATTGTGTGGTGTAACCGAGACGCTAATAAGGTTGCTAATTGTCTTGCGAAGAGAGCCCAAGAAGCTGCAGGAGGCTTTGTTTCCTTTAGTTCATCGCCGGACTTCCTATAGGATTTGCTGCATGTGGATGTGAACGCCTAGTGTAGTGTAGCTGTTTTTAATTTTCATTAAAAAAAAATCACCTTTTTCCCAGAAGATATTTTCTAAACTATGATTTGGATTTATCCAAATACTCCTATATTAGTGCTGATCATTATTCGCTTTCGTGTCTTATCTGAATTATGCTATTCTCTTCCACTTCTTCAAGTTATGCCTTTCCTAAATCACTCCTCTTTCTACAATCTCTTTCATTTGCCCTCCTTTTTTCTCTCCCTTCCTTCCTCAATCTGCAATTTTGTTTCATTCTCATTCCCCAAATAATAGCCTCCGGGACTCTGTAGCTTCCTTCAATCGCTTGCTTTCCATGAGTTCCCAACCCTCCATTGTCAAAATTAACAATATTTTAGGATCACTTGCCAACATCAAACATTGCACCACTACCATCTTGCTTAATGTCAAAATTAACATGAATTATGCATCATCTTACACTTATATTTCATCTGATAATCTTTGCTTGATTGCATGGCGATGGTATGCTTTTGTTGGGGCATTTTTACCCTGGCATGCATTTATTCACGGGTTATTTTCAACCTAACTTTTACCTAATTTAACTTTTTTAAAAGTCAGATTAAAAATAAACTACTTTTTCTATTGCTATTCCAAACAGATACTTAATAACCGATAGGCCAACATGCTCCCATTGACTCTGCAAGAGTAGCGAACTCCAATTATCCAGGCCTGGCGGCTTGAGAGCCCCCATTTAGAAGATTGCCTAATTGATTTCCTCTCCCAGCACTACGCTTCATAGAATATTAACCGGGGCCTCTTCTATAAAAGGGAAATTGAAGCTACAGGGGAGGCTAGAAGGAGAAGATCTGTCTTCATTAAATAAATTTTTATAGAAGGATAAGGCAATACCTTTAATTTTTTCTTTATCTAAGATCTATATTTACCACCTATAATTTAAAAAAGATATCAGCACATAATAAAAAGCTCATGCTTTTTCATTCTGCCAACCATTAAAAAAAAACATTTCAAAATCATAGGACACTAGATGAAGTAATTATCCCTATGTACGATCAGGCCCAAAAAAGAAAATTAACTATGGCGGATGTCGGGGGGGGAAGTAGTGTTGCCTCCTTCAATCTCTTTGGTTCAATTCCACCGGCATATGCTTCTGGCGTTTCCCATTTGGTGAAGAAGCTTCTGTGCGTCGCATTCCTCTTCCAATCTCATCTGAAGATGCTGTCTTCTTCAGCTTTTTTAGGGTATGCCTTCCCTAAATCTCCTCTCTTTCTGCAATCTCCTCCATTTGCCTTCCTTCTTTCTCTCCCTTCCTTCCTCAAGCTGCGATTTTGTTTTCATTCTCATTCCCCAGACCCTAATAGCCTCCGAGACTCCGTAGCTTCCTTCAATCGCTTGCTCTCCATGACTCCCCCGCCCTCCATTATCGAAATTGATAAGATTTTAGGATCACTTGCAAAGACTAACCACTCCACCACTGCTATCTCACTTTATGCCCAGGCGGAATTGAAAGGGTTCAAACCATCTTTTGTTACACTGAACATTTTGATCAATTGCTACTGTCATGTGGGCGATATCACTTCTGCTTTCTCTTCATCGGGGAAGGATTTCAAGCGGGGTCATCGACCAGATATGGTAACAATGAATACGTTGATGACAGGACTCTGCATGAAAGATGTAGGGCAAGCACTGGATTTCCACGATGACTTGCTGACAAAAGGATTTTGCTTAAAGCTCGGTTACTTATGGTATCTTAGTTAATGGGCTTTGTAAAAGTGGACAAACAAGATGTGCTGTTAAGTTGCTTCAAATGATGGGGAGACAGAGAATTAAAATTAAGCCCGACTTGTTTATATATACCACAATCATTGATGGCCTTTGTAAAGAAAGGCTAGTAAGTCAGGCATCTGAATTGTGTTCTCAAATGATCAGTCGAGGTATATCTCCTAATATTGTCACCTACAACACTTTACCCTATGGTTTCTCCAATACCAACCAATTGCAACAAGCTCTTAGGTCGCTAAATAAAATAGTCATGAGAGACATCACTCCTACTCGTCATACCTTTAGTATAATAATTGATGCATTTTGCAAAAGAGGAAGGATCAGAGAAGCTCAAGCTGTTTTAGCTAAGATGATGAAGTGTTGTGTAAAACCTGATGTTATTACCTTTAATTCTTTGATGAATGGCTATTGTATGAGGAATGATGTTAATGAGTCCATAGCAGTGTTCAATAAGATGATCAAAGCTGACTTGACACCTACTGTTGTGAGTTACAGTATATTGATCAATGCATATTGTAAATTAAAAATGGTGGATGAAGCCCTGGATTTGTTTAAAGAAATGCGTTGTAAAAATTTGCAGCCTAATACAGTCACTTACAGCTCTCTGATTGATGGCTTGTGCAAAGCTAAGAGAATGTCACATGTGAAAGATCTTGTTTATGAGATGCGTCACAATGGTCACGATCCTGATATAATAACCTACAGTATCATATTGGATGCATTTTGCAAAATGAGACATCTTGATGAGGCAATTGCATTATATCAAGAAATTGTCAGGCAAAGAATACAACCTACTCTGCGTACGTACAATATATTAACTGATTGTTTGTGCAAAGGTGGTAGGTTAAATTTGGCTCGAGACATCTTTGAATTGCTTCTGACTCAAGGCCATCATCTAAATGCATACACTTACAACATTATGATGAATGGACTTTCCAGCGAAAGCTTGTTGGACAAAGCATTGAATTTGCTTTCACAAATGGAAGAGAATGGATGCCTCCCTAATTTGGTGACATTTAAAACACTTGTTGGAGCTCTTCTTATGAAAAAGAAAATGATAAAGCAGAGATACTTATTCGTGAATGATAGATGCAGCTGTTCTGAAGCATTAAAACAATGTCAAATGCTCTATTCTTATCTTATACTTTTATTAATTGTGATATTTTTCAAAGGTGGTTGGAAAATGCTTCCTTATTTGGACAAAAAATTAATGAATTATTCCTCATTTTACAGTCTTAGTGTTTTGTTATTCTGTTCCTGAATTATGCATCATGTTGCACTTGTGTTTTGTCTGATAATCTTCGCCTGATTGCATGGCTATGGCATGCTGTTCCTGGTGCATTTTTACCTCCGCACGCTACTAATGCAACAATTGATTGTTTCTCTGAACACAACATGCTGCTTTGAAGCTTTTTTAAATCTGTTTAATGAATAAAATACTGTATAACTGATCTTACTTCTAAGAATCATAAAATCAAGTCACTACTTACTACTGTTGTTTTCTATAATTGCAATTTAGTATCAAAGTCATGAGAGTGATATAATAATGATGTTATAAATTTGTTACTTCCCCAAAGAAAAGACCCTTATAGCACCTTGAAGACAATGTTATAATCTTGGGAACATGAGCAAGGAGCATTAATGTTGTGTTTCTATGATTCTTGAGAAGAATTTTAATTTTTATGATTTTGATTGTCCATAATACATGTAAGGACTCTTTAAAAAATATTGTGTGGATGGCTCAGTGAAAAGGAATAGAGAAATGGATCGATCTAGCCTCATATTCTATTATTCATGACCTTACTAATGCTATGGTGGGTGCATCTTTCTTCAGGCTCGGCAAATAATTGTGTAGTAATCCTTGGTAGAGTTTCTCATAATCACACTATGAGCAGCACTGTAAGCACACCATGATTTTGTTCCAAGTTGGTTGGTTGTGGTTCAGAGAAATCTCAGGTAATAAATGAAGATGTTTTATGGAGATTGGTGGCTGAAAAACTCTTCAAGTTAGGAATAAATGGGTCAGTTGATGCCTTGGGGGACTTTATGCTGGGAAAGGGGCATAGGAAAAGGCCAAGTTTCTGCAGATTGGGTTCAAGTAATAAACTACGAGGGAAACTAGCTGTGATCATCTGGATTATTGCAGTTGATGTTCTGTTCTGTTTTATTTGTAGGGAATATAATTATAGTGCAGCTTCTTTAGTAAAGTTTGCTGGGGATATTGGTCCTAATTTGTTTGCTCCTTTCAGCTACCCCCAACTTTCATTAACGTTTACTAGAAACGGTGGTTGATGAAAGCTCCTTTGATTTCTTTTGTGCTTTGTAGTTTCACTTTGATCTAATTTCCCCTTCCTGGTTCCCAATATCCTATTTGTCTCTTCAAATCCATTTTATGTATTTGTTTTAATGAAAAATGCAGAGGTCATGCACCCAAAGAAAATAATAATTAGACGAAAAAAAGAAAATAATATTAGTGAAGGAGTAAAAACAATTTCGTAATTCTTGATGTGTTTATGTTCAATACCATTTAATAAATACAAACTTTTTGTATTATGATTTGAAACTTATTCTATTATTTAACTATCAAATAATAATAACTCAAACTCAAACTGATTTAAATATCAGTTTTAATAAGTAATTAAGTGTAGCACTATGATTAATATTTGAGGTTTTACTTCTCACATTTCTCATGCCAAATTTTAAATATAAACTTTTCTCCCCTTCTTTGGATGGAAAGAAAATGAAAGAGAAAAGAAGATGAGAAAAAAAGAAATTGAGGGGGACAACTGAGCTTTCCCTATTTGAGTACAGGAAGAAAAGCGAGAGGAGAGAAAAGTATGGGATAAAGAGCTTGTTTGGTTTCTTATTTTGAAAATAATTTTTTGTTTTTAAAAACAGAAAAACAAAAAACTTTGTTTGGTAATTTGTTTTTAGTTGACTGTTTTAAAAAATAAAAAACAGTAACATGTTTTTAAAAACTAAAACACCAAAACAACTTTTACATGTTTTATTGTTTTTGCTTTTGTGTTTTTATTTTTGTTTTGAAAAATTTTGAGAAATCTCTTTCTCTTCTCACTTACTATCTACTACTTACCAGTGCCAGCGACAACTATCATTTACCAAGTACGGTTTTTTATATTTTTTTTTCAAACATGATTTTTTAAAATTATTATCCAAACAAATTCTTTTGTTTTTTATTTTCAAAAATAGTTCTAAGAAACAATTTTATAAAATTGTTTTGAAAACAAGAAAACAAAGAACAAAAACAAACAGGTCCCAAATTGTGATTCATCTTATTTTCTTTTCAACTTTTTCTTTTCTTTTTAGGGATGAAGAGAAAATGAGGGGGGGGGGGGGATGAACATCTCACCTCTGCTCTTGCGTTGGTCTTTGTCACGTCAAGTATTAATTTATATTAGGTCTCACTCATATTGGCAAGTTTAATAATGATAGCAAGTCATCAAAGACGTTGGAAAAGGAAGGTAAGGCATCATTATTCAAGCACAAATTTTTTAAAAAGTAATAAGAAAAAACATTACAATTTATTTGTTTTGCAGAGAAGGATTCTGGTTTTTTTATTCCAAAGAGGATTTTCTCGTTCAATTGCAGAGATTTTTAGTCCCACAGAAGACATAATTTATTTTCATATCAACTTTTTATCATTTATTACTAGCATTAAATAATGTATAATTTATTTATATCCTTTTATTATATTTAACTGCAAAAAATTGTTTACTTTTTATTTCTTATCTTAAGAAGTAATATTTTTTATGAAGTTATATCAATATAATAAATAGATTTTGTTAATAATAATATATTAGTATTTTTTTGATTGTGATATTTAATATATTTTAATTTACTTTAATTTAGAGCTGAGGGTATTTCAATCATTCAAATATATACTCATTTTCTTTTTTTTTTCTTTTTTCTCTCATCCATCTAAATATGAGAGATGTTAACATTTTCTCTCTTCCTATTTAGTTTCCTTCCAATCTTTCTTCCCATCAAAACGGTTTTGTAGTTTTTATTTTTAAACTCAGCTTGATGGAGCAAAAATTAGAGGGAGGAGAAAAGTAAGAAGGAAAATAGAGGGGAACATAGATTTTTATTTTTTATTTTTATTTTTTTGAGTTTGGATTAGATGAGAAAATAAAAAGAAGAGAAAAATGAGAGGAAAAAAATATAATAGGATTCATGTGTTTTTCTACCCAAATTCTCTCCCTAATATTTGGATAGATTTCGGGGAAAAAGCAAAGTTCCCAAACTTGCTCCTTGCCCCACCCTCACCTGCCCCATTGTCCTCAAAACATTCATCTATTGTTTCCTCATGGTCTTCTAGTGATTTCTATTGAGGGGTGTTTGGATGGAAACCAAATTATAGTTCTAAAAATAATTTTACAGTATACGAAATAAATATATGAAAGAATTTATTTCGATTTGTGAAAAAGTGTTTTTAAAAAGCACTTCTTATAACATCCAAACAGCCCCAAGTATTGTGTATGTTATTATGCAGTTTTAGTCTCTTAGAAGGTTCATAATACTGGGCTTTTTGACTGGCCTTTAATTATAAAGTAAAGTGACTTTATATATGAGAAAAATCTCAATAAAATACCTTTAACGTCTAAAACTTAAAAACTCCAAATTAGAAATGATCCCAAAAATATGATGTTATTTACTTTTCAAATATAGTCATTTGTTATTAAAGTGTAGTAAACAAAAATGATTTAAAATTTTAAAATTCAAAGGTATTTTTAGGGTCCCTTATATATGAATATTCATATATGAAAGATGACAAATAGAAACTGTGCAAATTGTAAAATCCGACCCAAATTAGGATTCGTTATAATACTTTAATAGGTTTTAACAACAATTAACTTATAAATAACAACATATTTTTGTGAAAAATACCTAATTTAAGATTTTTGTAATTTTCACCTTTTTTGTCATTTTTCCCTTTTTATATTGATAGAATTCTCATATAAATTATTAGGATAAATGCCAGCTTTAATTTGTAAAATTTAACATTATTTTAGTTTTAGTCCATGAATTTGAAACTTATGATTTTGGTCTCTAAAATTTGAAATCAAAATGAAATCAAATTTTAAAGATCAAACTAAAATGATATCAAATTTTGGGAAATAAAAATAATATTAAAACATGCAACAATGGCAATAGCAATAACATAGTAGGAGTAACAAGAACCACAACAATAACTACTATTACTAATGAAATTAAAAGAGCTTGAGGCTTTTTTCGTAAAAAATTATTTTGGTATTAATAAATCACGATAGAAAAATATTATTGTTATTGTGACTTGTTTACTTTTATTTTAACTTTCTTTTTATTATTTTAGTTTGTGAGGGAATATTTTGCTCAATATGTTCATTTTCAAATAAAGTATAGAAAATAATTTTATTTTAATTTGACTTCAGTCTTTAATTTGATGGTGTCATTTTTTTTATTTAAGTTTACTTTTTTTTTTTACATTACTTTAAAAAATGAGTTGGAAATAAAATAAGGGTATTATTTTCGCTGTAAATGTTACGCATTTTGTCTCCTCCCTTGTCCCTTCTCTATCCAAATGGAAGAAGGATAGTATCCTATCACCTCACTTTCCTCTTCCATTCATTTTCTTCTCCTTCTAATTTTCTCTCGATTCATTAAAAAACAATTTACAAAACAAGTTCAAGAATTGACACAAAGCTAATGGAGGTAGAATCTTAAAATCACAATGAACTTTTGCATATAATACATTTTGATTTCGAAAATATATTAACCTTTTGACGTAATTGCACCCATACCACCTTTTAATTAAAATATACTTCTCATACGTAATATAATACGTAATTAATTAATTTGAAAAAAATTAAGAAAATGAGAAATTATTTAATTATATAACATCAGTTTATAAGTCAAACAAATTATTTAAAAAAATAATAAATATAATATTTTAAAATAATTTATTTAAATTATTTAATTTTTCAAATTATTTAACTGAGTTATGTATTAAGGATCATATGTAGTATTCACTACTAATTTTGATCTTGAATATGATCTTAATTGACTAATTTGAAAAAATTAAAAAAGTTACTAAATTATTTTACACTATTTATATTTATTACTTTTTTCCAAGCTAATTATCTTATTTATCAACTAATATATAATTTAATATCTATATAAGTATTTTAAAGAAATTATGCAACATATGTTGCAATTAAGTAATTTCATAAATTTGTTAATCTCTTTAAATTAACTAACTGAGACTTATATTAAAATAATAGTATTAACTATTAAATGATGATGCACGAGTAAAATTGTTGAAGTAAATATCTCGATTGATTTTTTTTTTTTAAAAAAAAAAGAAAAACCCAACAAGAGGATCGAATTTGCCCGTGAAACTGATCCATCCAAATTTCAGAAGAGGAACCGAAACTCCTTTTAGAAAGAATTAAATATAAATTTTTTTTATTAAAATTACCAAATTAATATGAAATCCTAAAAATCTCATTTTAAGAGATTTTATTTGTTTAATTACTACATTGTTCTTATCTATTTTTTAAAGTATGCATTGATAACTGAAATGGTAGTTCTTAATAACTTAAAGTGTAAATATTAACAACTATCACAATTAACAACTCATACATTACATTTTTATAATATACTAGGAAAACATATTATTAATACTTATCATGATAATTGTTAATTGTTACATTATGAACAACTACTCTTTCAGTTGTAAATACATATTTAAAAAATATATAGTTTGATAATTAAATAAATAAAATCTGAGGTTTTTGAGAATTTAGATTAATTTGATAATTTTAAAATATTTTTTTATTTAATTCTGTTATTTGGGAGCTTAGTGCAATTTTCCCAGTTCGGTTTCCCAATTCCTACTTGTCACAATCCGCATATGTCTCTCGCATTTCCCCTGAATCAGCATTGATGCGTCCCACATTGTTCATCCCATCTCATCTGCAGATGTTCTCAACTACCACTTCGACTTCGAGGTATGTCTTCGCTAAATCTCCTCACTTTATACGATTCTTTCGATCTACCTTCCTTCTTTCACACCCTTCCTTTCTCAGTCTGCGATTTTGCTTCCATTCTAATTCCCCAAACCCGATTAGCCTCCGAGATTCCGTAGCGTTGTTCAATCGCTTGCTCTCCATGAGTCCGCCGCCCTCCATTGTCGAAATTAATAAGATTTTAGGATCACTTGCAAAGACCAAACACTGCACCACTGCTATCTCACTTTATGCCCAGGCGGAATTGAAAGGATTCAAACCATCTTTAGTTACACTGAACATTTTGATCAATTGCTACTGTCACATGTGTGACGTGACTTCTGCTTTTTCTTTACTGGGGAAGATTTTCAAGTGGGGATGTCAACCGGATACGGTAACAGTTAATACGTTGATGAAAGGACTCTGCATGAAAGATGTAGGGCAAGCCCTAGACTTTCACGATGACTTGTTGGCAAAACGATTTTGCTTAAGCCCAGTTACTTATGGTACCTTAGTTAATGGGCTTTGCAAAACTGGACAAACAAGATGTGCTGTTAAGTTGCTCCAAATGATGGGGGGACGGAAAGTTAAAACTGTGCCCGATGTGGTTATATACAACGCAATCATTGATGGCCTTTGTAAAGAAGGGCTAGTAAGTGAGGCATCTAAGTTGTGTTCTGAAATGATCAGGCGAGGAATATCTCCTGACATTGTTACCTACACCACTTTAATCCATGGTTTCTCTAACGCCAACCAATTGCAAGAAGCCATTAGGTTGCTAAATGAAATAGTCATGAAAGACATCACTCCTCCTCCTCATATCTTTAATATACTAATTGATGCATTTTGCAAAAAAAGAAGGATCATAGAAGCTCAATCTGTATTTGCTGAGATGATGAAATGTTGTGTAAAACCTGGTGTTATTACCTTTACTTCTTTGATGAATGGTTACTGTATGAGGAATGATGTTAATGAGTCCATAGCAGTGTTCAATAAGATGATCAGAGCTGATTTGACACCTACTGTTTGGAATTACAATATATTGATCAATACACACTGTAAATTAAAAAGGATGGATGAAGCCCTAGATTTGTTTAAGGAAATGCGCTGCAAGAATTTAATGCCTGATACAGTCACTTACAACTCTCTTATTGATGGCTTGTGCGAAGCTAAGAGAATGTCACATGTGAAAGATCTTGTTTATGAGATGCGTTGTAATGGTCACGCTCCTAATATAATAACCTGCAATATCTTGTTGGATGCATTTTGCAAAACAAAACTTCTTGATGAGGCGATTGCATTATATCAGCAAATTGTCAGTCAAGGAATGAAACCTACCGTACATACATATAGTATACTAATCGATGGTTTGTGCAAAGGCGGTAGGTTGCACTTGGCACGTGAGATCTTTGAATTGCTTCTGACTGAAGGTCATCATGTAGATGTCTATACTTACAGCATTATGATGAATGGACTTTGCAAAGAAGGCCTTTTCGATGATGCATTGACATTGCTTTCAAAAATGAAAGAGAATGGCTGCCTCGCTGATCTGGTGACATTTAGAACACTTGTTGGAGGTCTTTTGATGAAAAAAGAGAATGATAAAGCAGAGTTGATTATTCATGAAATGATAGATGCAGGTCGTCTTAAACAATAATACAAGGTTAAATGCTCTATTCTTATCTTATACTTGTTAATAGTGATATTTTTCAAAAGTGGCTGCAAAATGCTTGTTTACTTTGGGTAAAAGTTAATGAATTATTCCTCATTTTACCATCTCAGTGTTTTGTTATTCTGTTCCTGAATTATGCATCATGTTGCACTTATAATTCATACAATAATCTTTGCCTGATTGCATGGCTATGCTATGCTGTTCCTGGTGCCTGCTTACGTCCAACATGCTACTAATGCAACAATTAATTGTTTCTTTGAACACAACATGCTGCTTTGAAGTTTTTTTAATCCTTTTAATGAATAAATTACTGTATAATTGATCTTACTTCTAAGAATCATAAAATCAAGTCACTACGTACCACTGTTGTAATTGCCTATAATTGCAATTTAGAGTGAAATTTGTTACTTCCCTGAAGAAAAGACCCTTATAGCATCTAGAACAGTGAAGACCATGTTATAATATTGAGAACATGGGCAAGAAGGGTTGATAATGTATTTCTATGATTCTTGAGATGAATTTTAATTTTTATGATTTGTTTGTCAATGATACATGTAAGGACTGCTCTTTAAAAAATATTGTGCGGATGGCTCAGTAAAAAGGAATAAAGAAACTGGATTGATCTAGCCTCATACTCTATTACTCATTATTACACTAGTGCCTATGATGTGTGCATCTTTCTTCAGGCTTGACAAATAATTGTGTCGTGACCCCTTATAGAGTTTCTCATAGTCACACTATCAGCAGCACTGTAAGCACACCATGATTTTGTTCCAAGTTGGTTGGTTGTGTTTCAGAGAATCTCAGGTAATAGATTTTGTATTCGTTGCTTTGAATCGTGCTTGTATCTCTAAATTGATATTTTGGCGCCACTCATGATTCGACAGGGTTAGTACTTGCAATGAAGATGTTTCATGGAGATTGGTGACTGAAAAAAACTCAAGGTTAAAAACAGATGGGTTAGTTGATGCCTGTAATAACTGAAATTAAGGGGATTATCGCAGGTCTGACTTTATGCTGGGAAAAGGGCATAGGAAAAGGCCAAGTTTCTGCAGATTGGGTTAAAGAATAAGCTACTGGGGAAACTAGCTGTGATCATCTGGTAAGAGATATCATTGAAGGAGTTAGAAGAATGGTCTCATGAGATTGGGATTGTCTTTTCTGTTTTATCATCTGGGGATAGCGGTACTAATTTTTACAACTTTCATTACCGTTTACCACAAATCGTGGTTGATTAAAGCCCTTTTGATTTCCTGTGTGCTTTGTAGTTTCACTTTCACTTAATTAATATAATGGTTTTTGAAGATTATTGAAAAAAAAAAATTGTAAATGTTGAATTGTCAATTTTTGCATAACACAACTGCCTGCCTGCTTTCCCATCGAAAAAGTACGTACGTCGCAATTCATTCTATTATTCTGTCCCCACTCCCCCCGGGGGAAAAAAAGAAAACAGAGGATTTTGGTCTTTCACTTGCAGAGATTTTAGTCCCAAGAGAATGAATAACTTATTAAATATATATATATTTTCATTGTGATATTTAACATATTTTAATATAGAGATAAGGGTATATTTGTCATTTAAATATTTATTCATTTTCTTCTCTCTTCTTTTCATTTTCTTAAATATTTAGTAGATTTTATATCTAATATTTAGTATATTGCTCCTTGCCCTACCCTCGCCTGCCCTGTGGTCACTCCACGCCTCGATTCTACTGAAAACATTCATCTATTGAGTATTACGTGCATATTATACGTATGTGTACATGTATGTACATATATTATGCAGTTTCAGTCTTTTAAAAGGTTCATACTATACTGGGCTTTCGCTGGTTTAAAAGAAAAAGAAAGGGCTTGCTTAACAGAACTCTAATTAGAAGGTAATGTACAGTGATTTTATACTTTTTATATTGACAAAATTCTCATACAAGTTATTAGGATAAATATATTTTGAAATTTGATTTTTTTATTTCAGTTTCTAAAATTTAAAACCAGTAGTTTGACTCTTAAAATTTGACCTTATTTTGATCCGTCTAAATATTTTTGGTTCATGGAGTAGTGTTTTTGCCCTTGAAATCAAGAATAAAACAAAAATGAGATCAAACAGGAGAGGCTAAAAATAACATTAGCCCATATAATAATGATGATAATATTAAAATTATAAATTAATAATGAAATAAAAAGAGCTTGAGTTTTTGTAAAAAAACAGTTTTTTTTTATATTGATAAATCATGATATAAAGATATTATTCTTATTCTGACATGTCTATTTTTATTTTAACTTTCTTTTTAGGGATAAGATGTATCCATCACCTCGAAATATTTTTTTTAGATACATCTAGTACCTTAAAATATTTTGTGATGCATCTAATATTCTGAGGTATTTTTTTAGGTGTGTCTAGTATCATAAAATATTTTTAGATGCATCCTGCATTTCAAAGTATTTTTTTTAGATATATTCAGTACCCAAAAATATTTTTTAATCCATCTAGCATCAAGGCAAAAAAAAAAATTCAGGGTGCTGGGTTCCCCTAAAAAATATTTCAGAGTGCTAGATGCATACAAAATACTTTAGGGTGTTGGATATATATGAGAAAATATTTTGGGGGTTGGATCCACCTTAACTCTTCTTTTTATTATTTTATTCTTTGAGGAAATGTTTTTCTCAATATCTTGATTTTGCAATAAAATATATAAAATAATTTTATTTTAATTTGACTTTAGCCTTTTATTTGATGGTTTATTTCTCTTGACGTTACTTAAAAATGAGTTGAAAATAAAAATAACCGTATTATTCCCATTATAAATGTCATGTATTTTATCTCCTCTCTTTCTCTTCTCTGTCCAACCAGAAGAAGGATAATACTATCAACCAACTTTTCTCACATTTCTATTTTTCCTCATTTTATTTTTTCCCTCCTTCTGTTTTTCTCTCCAATAATTAGAAAACGATTTACAAAATAAAAGTTCAAGAATTAACACTAAGCTAATGGAGGTGGAATCTTAAAATCAGAATGAACGTTAGCGAAAACATATTAACCTTTTGACTTGATTCCACCCCACACCACCTCTAAATTAAAATATATATTAACTACTCATCCGGTTCTAAATATAAAACCCCTTTCGTAATATAATTTACATTACAAAAGGGATTTATATTTAGGATCGGAAGAATATAAATTATAATGTAAAGTATGGAGTAAATATCTTGACTTTTTTTAAAAAAAATAATTTGTCACTTTTAACCCGACAAGAGGATTAAAATACAAAATGATATATAGGCTTGTTTGTTTTCTTATTTTGAAAACAAAATTTTTTGGCTATTTATTTATCGTTAACTGTTTTTAAAAAAACCTGTTTTTACAAACTAAGAAACAAAAACAATTTTTACTTTTTTTGCATTTTTTATTTTTGTTTGAGAAAATTGGGAAACTCTTTCTTTTCCGTTGATTTATTTTCAAATGTAATTTGTTAGAACAATTATTGGAACGTATTTTTTTGTCTTCTTATTTTTAAAACTTGTTTTTAAAAGTAATTTTATAAAAAATTATTTTGGAAAAGAAAATGAAACCGATCCATTTGAAAAAGAATAATTGAAATTTGAAATTCCATTCCCTAATCCCTACTTCTAGCAATCCGCATATGTTTCTCGCATTTCCCCTTCGGTAAATCAGCAGGCGTCCAACATTTGTTCGTCCAATCTCATCTGAAGATGTTCTCAACTGCCCCTTCGAGTTCGAGGTATGTCTTCGCTAAATCTCCTCGTTTTATACGATTCTTTCGACCTACCTTCCTTCTCTCACACCCTTCCTTCCTCAGTCTGCGATTTTGCTTTCATTCTAATTCCCCAAACCCGAATAGCCTCGGAGACTCCGTAGCTTCGTTCAATCGCTTGCTCTCCATGAGTCCCCCGCCCTCCATTGTCGAAATTAATAAGATTTAGGATCACTTGCAAAGACCAAACACTGCACCACTGCTATCTTATTTTCTGCGCAGGCGGAATTGAAAGGATTCATACCATCTTTAGTTACACTGAACATTTTGATCAATTGCTACTGTCTTGTGGGTGACGTCACTTCTGCTTTCTCTTCACTGGGGAAGATCTTCAAGTGGGGATATCAACCGGATACCGTAACAGTTAGTACGTTGTTGAAAGGACTCTGCATGAAAGATGTTGGGCAAGCACTCGACTTTCACGATGACTTGTTGGCAAAGGGATTTTGCTTAAGCCCAGTTACTTATGTTACCTTAGTTAATGGGCTTTGCAAAACTGGACAAACAAGATGTGCTGTTAAGTTGCTCCAAATGATGGGGGGACGGAAAATTAAAACTTTGCCGAATGTCGTTATATACAGCGCAGTCATTGATGGCCTTTGTAAAGAAGGGCTAGTAAGTGAGGCATCTAAGTTGTGTTCTGAAATGATCAGGCGTGGAATATCTCCTGATATTGTTATCTACAACAATTTAATCTGTGGTTTCTCTAACACCAACCAATTGCAAGAAGCCATTAGGTTGCTAAATGAAATAGTCATGAAAGATATCAGTCCAACTCATCATACCTTTAATATATTTATTGATGCATTTTGCAAAAGAGGGAGGACCATAGAAGCTCAGTCTGTCGTTGCTAAGATGATAAAATGTTGTGTTAAACCTGATGTTGTTAGCTTCAATTCTTTGATGAATGGCTACTGCATGAGGAATGATGTTAACGAATCCGTAGCCGTGTTCAATAAGATGATCAGAGCTGATTTGACACCTACTGTTTGGAGTTACAATATATTGATCAATGCACACTGTAAATTAAGAAGGATGGATGAGGCCCTAGATCTGTTTAATGAAATGCGCTTCAAAAATTTGCTGCCTGATACAGTCACTTACAGCTCTCTTATTGATGGCTTGTGCAAAGCTAAGAGAATGTCGCATGTGAAAGATCTTGTTTATGAGATGCGTTGCAATGGTCACGCTCCTAATATAATAACCTGCAATATCTTGTTGGATGCATTTTGCAAAACGAAACTTCTTGATGAGGCGATTGCATTATATCAGCAAATTGTCAGTCAAGGAATGCAACCTACTGTACATACATATAGTATACTAATCCATGGTTTGTGTAAGGGAGGCAGGCTAAATATTGCGCGAGAGATCTTTGAATTCCTTTTGACCAGTGGCCATCATCTAAATGTCTACACTTACAACATCATGTTGAATGGACTTTGCAAAGAAAGCTTGTTCGGTGAGGCGTTGACATTGCTTTCAAAAATGGAAGAGAACGGCTGTCTCCCAGATACTGTGACATTTGAAACACTTATAGCAGGTCTTCTGAGGAAAAATGAGAATGACAGAGCAACGTTTTTTCTTCATAAAATGTTTGATAGAGGTCTTATGCCACGGCAAAACAAGTTCAAGGCTCTATTTTGATCGAATAATATGCTTTGTACTAATGATGATACTTGCCTGAGGTTTTTAGAGATTGCTTGCTTCTTTGTTTGAATTTTGAGCAATGGTTTTCAGATGCAATGTTAACTATAATAAATGGTATTTTTAATTATTATAGGTTATTAATAACCTCATTTTCATTGTGTTCCAAGTATGAGGTGCTGCTGTAAAGTTTTTCTTCTTATTAGTTCTGTCGTGTGCGCGCGTGTTCATTTGAGAACCATGCATTCTGTATGCAACTTCTTTCCTCTATGAATGCTAATATTGTCTCCTTTTTGGAATACATGCTCCTTTGTTTGAATATGGGCAGTGCCCACTTTTAATTGTCTGAGTTACTCGTTATCTAATTTGAAACATTGTTATAAACCACTAGGCTGGTGGACTTTCTGCCTTTCTGCTGCTATATGAATGCATTTTGTTGCCAATGGATTTAACTGCAACGATCAACTTGTACTCCTGTCATGCTAAGCTGCAATTTCTATCCTGAATTTGAAATGTTTCATGTGCTGCTCATCTATATATAATTGTTACTGAGACAATTTATTTGGGAGGAAGGCTACGAGTGGAGGGGAAGCAGTAATTTCACTAATTTGAAATACTGATCTGGAGACTGCAGCAACAGAACCATATGGGATGATATTGCAGTTTTCTCTTTGATCTGTGTGTTCTGTATTTATTTCATAATGAGTGAGTTGGCAGGATCAGCACTCGTACGTATGTTGCTTGATTGACACTGCTGCTCATTTCTGTTCCATGGACACTATGAATTTCTCCCAGGCAGACAGTGTGCTTCTAGAGTTATCAACTGATCTTTTTATATTTGTTAATTCTATTTCTAGGTTAGTGATCATGCGTATGCAGTTTTTAACTAAGTGGTGAGAGTGAGATTGAGGAAGTCTGATGTTTCAATTGACTATGATTAATTATATTTCAATTCAGAAACGAATGTTTTGGTTTCCTATTTTGCAAGGCATCACTTCACATATACCATTATAGCTCTACCGGTTAGTTTTTCTTTTCTCGTATTGGTCACTTGGCTATATATTCAACATGAACAAGGGCCTATTTGAAAAGTCTATTGAACTTTGAAAATGAGAAGTTTTGTTTTCACCAATGAGAATAAAAGTTTTCATTGTTACCCAAAAAAGGGTTTTCATTCCTCATATTTTGAGAACTGTATAGTTTTGATGTTTATTTTGTTATAATAAAAGAGGAACACTTGCCTTGTTTTATTTATTTTCAGAAGTGAAGATAATGACTGGATTATTAATCTTGTCTCAGTGGGGTATGTTGACTTTATTGTTATACTCCTCTTGTTCTATATGTAAAATTTGTTTTGTTGTGTAAATTAGACTGCAAAACGGGTTTTATATTTATATCTTGAGGAGTATTAATTTTTACATGTTAATTTTGATTGCGTGAAATACTGTGGGGCATTGATTTTTCTGAAAGTGCTTGTGTTGATCAGTCGTGTTGTTAGAAATTTGCGAGTTCTAAATCTCGCTGATCACCAAATATCAGCATTCTCCAAACCTGCTTGGTTATTGTGTTATGCCGGAGAAGTGATGCAGAGTCTTGAAGTGGGAGAATTATTTGGTTTGGCCCATGCAGTTTTTGATTCGCTTGTTACTCAATTTTTAAATTTTGATTCAATTGAAACTTAGTCTGTAAGTTTTAATTTATTACAACTTAGTTCCTATAGTTTTATAATGTTTTAAAACTTTGGTTTTTAAGTTTCATGAAATACATAAGATTATTCTTTATAATATAAAAGGCTAACATTTTAAATGGTTAAAAATATAATGATTGAGTCAAGTCAAAGTTCAGTTATAGAATTAAAATGTGAAAGTCATTTTACTGTCGGTGCTAAATGTGAATACTTTTTTAATGGGGATTTGAAAATTGATTTGTTACAGTACAAAGGATTAGTTCCTTTTGTTAAACTCAATTTCTATTGGTACTCTTCAAAATTTCATATTATGAAGACATGCAAATTTGTAATATGCCCTACATAGGGATGCATTCCCAGGGAAAAAAGGCTGTAAAGGGAATATGCCCAGAAAGCACAAAGGTGCATCCAGAAAATACATCTAACATATTTTCACAGGCGTTGAGTTTTATGTCGGCTATCTTATAGCATTGTGGGGTTTAATATATATTAATAATGACACAAATAATCAAATAAGTTATGTTTTTAATTCATACATGACGAAATAATATCGTCATGTGTATAACTTCACAAGATTAGCAGAACTGCATGACACAGGCATTCATGGAATCTTCATAACTAAATACTCCTCCGGTTCTTAATCTAAGAATTAATTATTGAATTGATCATGATCATAAATATAGGGCATATTTTTTAATTTATTAATTTTTTTAAAATTATTTTTATTGATACTCCATCAACCATAATTAAATAAGAAAGGGAGGAGGAAGGAGGGAGGATATTAAATTATGATGTAAAAGTATTGGAGTAAATATCTTGACTTTTTTTTCCCCCTCAAAATCATTTGTCACTTTTAAACCGACAAGAGGATTAAAATACAAAATGATATATGGGCTTGTTTGTTTTCTTATTTTGAAAACAAAATTTTTTTGGCTATTTATTTATCGTTAAGTGTTTTTAAAAAAAAAACAAAAAACCTGTTTTTAAAAACTAAGAAACAACAACAATTTTTATTTTTGTTTGAGAAAATTGGGAAACTCTTTCTTTTCCGTTGATTTATTTTCAAATGTAATTTGTTAGAACAATTATTGGAACGTATTTTTTTGTCTTCTTATTTTTAAAACTTGTTTTTAAAAGTAATTTTATAAAAAATTATTTTGGAAAAGAAACAAAAAAAAACAGAACCAAAGGCTGGGATGGGCGCCTATGCAACTGATCCATTTGAAAAAGAATAATTGAAATTTGAAATTCCCTTCCCTAATCCCTACTTCTAGCAATCCGCATATGTTTCTCGCATTTCCCCTTCGGTAAATCAGCAGGCGTCCAACATTTGTTCGTCCAATCTCATCTGAAGATGTTCTCAACTGCCACTTCGAGTTCGAGGTATGTCTTCGCTAAATCTCCTCGTTTTATACGATTCTTTCGACCTACCTTCCTTCTCTCACACCCTTCCTTCCTCAGTCTGCGATTTTGCTTTCATTCTAATTCCCCAAACCCGAATAGCCTCGGAGACTCCGTAGCTTCGTTCAATCGCTTGCTCTCCATGAGTCCCCCGCCCTCCATTGTCGAAATTAATAAGATTTTAGGATCACTTGCAAAGACCAAACACTGCACCACTGCTATCTCACTTTATGCCCAGGCGGAATTGAAAGGATTCAAACCATCTTTAGTTACACTGAGCATTTTGATCAATTGCTACTGTCTTGTGGGTGACATCACTTCTGCTTTCTCTTCACTGGGGAAGATCTTCAAGTGGGGATATCAACCGGATACGGTAACAGTCAATACGTTGATGAAAGGACTCTGCATGAAAGATGTAGGGCAAGCCCTAGACTTTCACGATGACTTGCTGGCAAAACGATTTTGCTTAAGCCCAGTTACTTATGGTACCTTAGTTAATGGGCTTTGCAAAACTGGACAAACAAGATGTGCTGTTAAGTTGCTCCAAATGATGGGGGGACGGAAAATTAAAACTGTGCCCCATATGGTTATATACAACGCAATCATTGATGGCCTTTGTAAAGAAGGGCTAGTAAGTGAGGCATCTAAGTTGTGTTCTGAAATGATCAGGCGAGGAATATCTCCGGATATTGTTACCTACAACACTTTAATCTGTGGTTTCTCTAACACCAACCAATTGCAAGAAGCCATTAGGTTGCTAAATGAAATAGTCATGAAAGATATCACTCCTAATCATCATACCTTTAATATATTTATTGATGCATTTGCAAAAGAGGGAGGACCATAGAAGCTCAGTCTGTCGTTGCTAAGATGATAAAATGTTGTGTTAAACCTGATGTTGTTAGCTTCAATTCTTTGATGAATGGCTACTGCATGAGGAATGATGTTAACGAGTCCGTAGCAGTGTTCAATAAGATGATCAGAGCTGATTTGACGCCTACTGTTTGCAGTTACATATATTGATCAATGCACACTGTAAACTAAGAAGGATGGATGACGCCCTAGATTTGTTTAATGAAATGCGCTGCAAAAATTTGCTGCCTGATACAGTCACTTACAGCTCTCTTATTGATGGCTTGTGCAAAGCTAGAGAGAATGTCACATTTGAAAGATCTTGTTTATGAGATGCGTTGCAATGGTCACGCTCCTGATATAATAACCTGCAATATCTTGTTGGATGCATTTTGCAAAACGAAAACTTCTTGACGAGGCAATTATATTGTATAAACAAATTGTCAGGCAAGGAATGCAACCTACTGTACATACATATAGTATACTAATCGATGGTTTGTG
>NW_021632717.1:0-33571 GCF_004799145.2 Neltuma alba | reverse complement strand
CTGTATGCAGCTGCGTTATGACCCACGCTGCCACGTAGCTTGCAAATCTACCATACGTCTCTTGACGTGCTGTTTAGTTTAGTTGGATTGGAGCCTCCCTCCCAGCCCCCCTCAATTATTGTTCATAATTTCAACCTAAAAAAATCAAAGGCAAACAAAAAAAATAAAAATAAAAAAGTAATAAAAACAGCAATCGTAGCCACAAAAAAAAAAAGAAGGAAGAAGATTGGTCCAGATTTAAAGTTATAAAAACCGATCACCACACCAGTGATCGACAGATATATAGCAGCAGTTTGACTGTCGGGAGTAAGATAGAGAGGGAGGGAGGGAGGGAGAGAGAACAAAAAATAGGCACCGTCCCCACTGTCATGACATTCACATAAATACCATCATGATATGAAGCTCACCACTCATCTGTGCGTGTGGGAGAGAAGTCAGTCCGTCTCACGTGCTGGTTAATAAAAAAATATTTTCTTACAAATATTGCATTAATCAAATACTTACATCAGATGATGTGTTAATTTTGTCAGCTTCAAGGAGAAGGATTTCCACGCAATCATAGAAGGCATATGTATCAGATATTGTGTGATTGATCAAATTTATTCATTGTGTGTGTGTGTGTCTTCCGTTGTGCTCAAAAATTTGTTCGCTCCGTCACAGTTATCCGGCAACTTTTAGATAAATCAATTGATCAAGCGTACATGAATTCTAATGATATGGGTATATATACCTTTAAAGGTGGACCTATTTTATCGGCCTGCACTTCCCTAGGTTTCGTGGGAGTAGTTACGATCTGTCGAATGCTCATTGCTAAATCTACATCCTCCAAATTATCAATTATTAATTCACGCACTTATTGGAACTTTGGTGGCGTTTTTTTTTTTTCAAAGCTTTTCCCTTTACCTCCAACCGAAAATCAGGGTTTTTTTCTCAATTTATTGTCGTTTTTATCTGAAATGATTTTTTCAAATATATATTTGTTATTATTTTTCTATTTTCTGTTAGTATAAATGTAGTTAAAATTATATGAATTTACTTAACCAAGAGCAATTCAAAAATGATCCAACCATTGAATTTTAAATTAATTTCAATGACCTCCGGGTCTGATTTTAATGGATATAATGATTCACATATCTATATTAATATGTGATATTTTAATTTATAAGTAGACTGTTAACTTATATATCGATCCTCTTTTGCAAATATACTGTACTACGATGTGAGAAGAGGTTCCGTTGAAGCAATCACCGAATCAAATGAACAAACAAGCCGAGGCTTTTTAATTATGTCAGTTCGAGAAGCCGACCGAGTGTCCTTTGCTTGCGCATTAATTTTTTACTCTCTGAAGCTGAGAAGGAAATGAACAGGGAGATAATTAAGAAGATTCTAGGAGACTAAGACAGCCCGGCTTCTCTCTCTAAAATTATTGAATGCATATCCATCCAATAATTATATATATATATATATAAATAGTACTCGTGAATATTTTGTTGTCCCCCTATGGTCCATGATTTCCACACATAATAATCCAAACCAAAGCCACGGAGGCCCAGAGAGTTAAGACTCTCTCTTCCTTACTGTTTAATGCCTAATCGTGTTTGTTTCCCACCACGCATCCCAGCCCCTTTGCAAACAAAAAGAGATTTTCACTTGTCATTTTCCATAATCAATGCTGGAATCAGCCTCCTCTCGACGTGGCCTCAGATTATATATATAGCACATAACAGCACATCGATCGATCACTTGAGTGAGAGGCGAATCCCAGGAAGGAAGACGGAGAAGCAAAAAAATGGGCGTAGATGGCACCCTGGAATACCTGTCTGATTTACTCAGCAGCAGCAAGAAGAAGAAGAAGAAGAAGCAAACACAAACTGTAGCCCTGAAAATCAGAATGGACTGTGAAGGATGCGCTCGCAAGGTCAAGCACGTTCTTTCCGGCGTTAAAGGTATATCATATCTCCTTAAACTAATTAACAGCCGCCGCTTCAGTTTTGAGATATATTCTTCACTTGCAGCCTTGGATCGTACGAGTGTATACATATATGTGTGTGTGTGTGCAGGAGCTAAGTCGGTGGACGTGGACTTGAAGCAACAGAAAGCAACGGTGACGGGATATGTGGAGGCGAAGAAAGTGCTGAAGGCGGCACAGAGCACAAAGAAGAAGGTGGAGCTGTGGCCTTACGTGCCGTACACCGCGGTGGCTAACCCATATGTGGCTCAGGCCTACGATAAGAAAGCCCCTCCGAATATGGTGAGGCGCGTCCCTGACACTGCCACCATTTCTGAGACCACCGTCGACGATCGTTACGTCCAAATCTTCAGTGATGAGAACCCAAATGCTTGCTCCATCATGTAGCTTTACACGTACGTCTGCGTCTGCGTTTCTCTACATCTCTTTCAGCTCTACTATTAAATGAGTTGTGAATTAGGTGTGGCATATGTATGATGGCTGGGATTTTTGAAGTCATGAGTTTTAGGGATCCAAATAATTTTCCTGCAAACAGCCCAAAAGTCTTTTTCATTAATTAATTAATTAGCCTGTGTATAACCTGTGTTTATTTGCCCCTAAAAAAAAAAAAAGGACCTGTGCGTGTTGTTATATATGTCATGAATTTTCGCTCCTCTCTGAAGAGAAGTCCGGCTAATTAGTTAGTTCATTCATGATTCTTTACTCGTTCAATCAATCACGATAAATAAACTAAGAAAGCTATACATATGCATATACATGAGGAGGCGACTGAAACATAAAACAGAAAGATAAAAACTCCAAACAAATAATTCTAATTAATCAGGAGCACTCCAGCGATGGTGGGGACGTCGGCAAATGAATAAATTATCCGGCGATCTTATATATATTTTCCTGTAATTGACCTTCATAATCTGTTACGTGTATGGTACGACATTGAAAGGCATATGGCTATTTGGGAAAATCGTTAAGGACATCCCTCTCGGTTGAGTTGTGACCCTTACCAGAAAATATAATACTAATAATTGACGAGGAGGGAGGGGACCAATTTGGTTGGTTAATTTAATGGTCGAACTCACACTAGAATAAACCAAAAATTAATTCACAATAATTAAACAAACATTACCTAGTCTCCTCGTTGATTTTCCAACAAATTTAAATTTAAATGTCATCATCTGGGGATTATTCTCAAAATTTTCTTTTAATTTATATTTCCTTTTCATCTGAACTTCTTCAAGGTTCTAGTTAGTGGTGATTTAATTTCCATGATCATGAATATATGACGAACTTAAATATAGGAATACTTTTTATCAGACTCTGACCATGATGACACTTGAGAAGTTTGCCCTGTTTATTAAATAATATTATTCTTTGCAAATGGAAATTAGCATATAGAAGAGAGATATTGTTGTGCATTAGTAGTTATAAGCGAACTTGGTCAATTAGGCACGGTAATTCCCGCGAGGTTGGAGATCGATGAGTTAGCCAGAACAAATAAACTAAAATTTTTATAACCAACTTTTGACTCGTCGCTTGAGTTTTTTCCAACCCTATTAATGGGCCTGAACCCTTCGCGTACTCTGTTCGTTTATATTTATAATCAAGTTGAAACCGTGTGTTAAAACGACGGAGATAAGCATGGCGCGTTCTCTATGGATTTTGACCAAATGCTAGTTTTCCTATATTCACTTCCCTTCCCACATGCTGCATTTGCATTTCAATACATATAGCTACAGTTTATAATAGCTTCACATGGTATTTTAATGGGTTCGGCAAAACTTTTTCCCGCAGCACTGGAACTTTGCTTGGAGTATTTGCATGATTTTTTGCCCTGTTATTTTGGCCAATGATATTACATCAGTATAAAATGTAAAATTTATATATATAGTAAAAGTAATTAAAATTACTCATAAATTATAAACATTATTACAAAATAAGTTGCGTACGTGGACCTGTAAATGCCCATCTCTAGCCTTATATAAATTAAAACTAACAATGAACGGTTCGATTCTTAATGAAAACGATATGTAACGCGTGGTTCTTAAGGTAATTAAGCCGCGAATTTAAACATGATTTTGAAGCCGGGGGTCATTTATATTTAGTTGATTTCAATTTTTAATTAATTAATTACTTGAAATCAGAGTACGCAGGGAGACGTCGGGATATTTAATACATATATATGGTACTGACTTTAGTATTATTATAATTGGAGCTGTCAAGTATTAAGTATATTAACATAACAGAGCCATTCAGTTGTAGCAATAACACTTAAATTAACAAAAATAGGAAGCAGAACAAGAAGTAGCTAGTTAGGTAGAGAAGAGATAGAGTGGAAGATTGAAGGAGTAGTAGTGTTTTATTAAAACCAATAATTAAAATTGTGATGAGAGCATTAAGCAGCTGATGAGACTGATTCCTTCAAAAACCCTTCAATCTCTGAGCCTCCATTTTCTCATCTTCCACCCATTTATAACCATCCCCAACTCTCTCTCTCATATCCAACTGTCCCTCCTTTCAAGCTGCGTCATGCATGTCCCTCAACTCCTCATTTATATATTTTCCATTTCTTTAAAAAAGAAGGAGAGAGAGGGTCTTTTCGATTTCCTGCTGCAGATTCTGCAAATTTCCCTAATTAATTTGCATGCACAGAAATGGGTCGCGTTAAATTGGAGATTAAGAGAATAGATAACACCATAAATCGTCAGGTCACATTCTCCAAGCGCAGAAATGGCCTCATCAAGAAAGCCTACGAGTTATCCATTCTCTGCGACATTGATATTGCCCTCATCATGTTCTCTCCTTCCAACCGTGTCAGTCACTTCTCCGGCAGACGAAGGTTCTTTCTCCTCTGTTTCTTCCCATTTCTTATTCGCCCCATCCCTCTATCTTCATCATTTCCTTCTTCTTCTTCTTCTTCTTCTGCAATCTCTTATTTTTTTAATTATGTTAATTATGCTAAGAACAAGGAACACCCGGAAGCTTTGTGCATTGCATGAAATTTATCTTATACAAGAAAAAACAAGATCAATATATATATATATAGCAACGGGCACCAGTGTGTTGATGTTAATCATTTTCTTTGGAGACAAAATCTTCTCTGAAAAACCATTTCACCTCTTTGAGCTCCATCCTGCTGATTATTTCTCATAGAATACCTGTATCATTAGCATTGGCCAAATTTTATTTTTTAAAAAATAACCCAAAATGCGATAATTGTTCTTAACTTACAAGTAGCTAGAAATCCGAGTGAACTCCGATCCTACGGAATAGGATCTTGAGTGTTGACTCACATGTGATGATGAAAACCTTTGCCGTGAATTCGAAAGTCGTGGCACTTACAATTTTAAATTCATCTACGAATTGTAATAATAATGTTAATCCTTTTTTTCCCCATAATGTTAATTACTATGTCGATAGTTTCTTGTTATGCAGTATTTACCCCAATCATAATAGGATAAGAAATTGGTTTGCGAACTTTTAAAAAATATTAACTATCAAATCGTTCATTCATTTTTTCTGAACCAAAAAAAAAATCTCTCAGCAAATTCTTACTGAGTTTTGAACTTTAAAATTATTAAATTTTTGAAAATGTAAAATATTTTAGCGCTAACAAGCAATTGAACTAGGAAAAATTATATTCTACTGCTTGTTTATGTAGAACCGAAATAATTTGATAGCCTAAATTGTGGGACGGTGACCGCTATTCTTCTTCCCTTTTTTTTTTTTTTTGTTTCTACGTCAGTCTTAAAAAAGAATATTTTTAATGTAACACTGAATGATAAATGCTATCATCGTTTTATGATGCTTCATGCTGGGTATTTTGCTCTATTATTTACAAAAAATTTATTTTATTAATATTTTTGGTCATCACCAGAATTGAAGATGTATTCGCACGTTACATCAACCTACCAGATCAAGAAAGAGATGGGTATGTTTGTTCCTTTTTTATTTTTTTCTCCCCTTTTGAATAAAATACGTTTGTTCTTATTGTGCATATCAATATTTGGTATTGCCGGTGGGGTACTCCTCCATACATTCTGGCTTTTTAATCTGATTATTTAATAGTGTTGGGTTCCTTGCAGCGCTATAACTTTTCCAGAGCAACCCTACCGCAGGTATATTCTAACCCACTCTCTTGTTTAATTGTAGTCTTTGATTTTAAAAAAAAATAAATCAAATTAAGTTAATGGCATGTCATCTTATATGCATTATTTGTATACTTAATTTGAATGCATTTTTACTGCTTTTTTAACAGACACCCGTGGCCTATCATGATCATGTTTTAGTTAGTTAAGTACCTCACATTTCCCCGTCTCAAATGTATGCAGGAGTCTTCAGAACAAAGAGGTACTGCCATGCATATATTGGGCAATAACCACATGATCAACGGGTGTTGGCTGAGCAGTTGAGGGATAGTCAAAGGAGTTAGAGAATGATATTAAGGTTTTGCATCTCAATATACAATTTGAAAATGTTTGTGCATTTTGCAGCATCTGCTGAGGACCCTGGAACAACTGAAAAGTGAGAATGACATAGCTCTTCAGCTGGCCAAGTTCGTTATCTCCTCTTGTCACCTATAAATAATTAAACTAAACTTTCAAATCTCTCTCTCTCTCTCTCTCTGTGCTTTAATTCCGCGGTAAAATCATTATGGTCAATGTCTGATGGTGCCAAATCTTTGTTGCCTCTCTGCGATTGCAATTTGATCGAATGCTGCATGCACCATAGTCCGGGAGACATCAACTCGGAGATCGAAGTAAGAAAAGATAGCGATTCAGTGTATGTTGGTATTTATTATTTTGTTCTGTTGGTGGTGAATGAATGAGAGCTGTTTTATGTGATTCAGGAGCTGCAGCAGGAAGTGAGTGGGTTACAGCAACAGCTTCAAATGGCGGAAGAACAGCTACGGTTGGTTGAGTTTTGAGTTTTTACGTTCAATTATTGTAGGAGATCGACATATAACTGGGAATGAAATGGGGACATACAGGATATTTGAACCGGAGTTGTCGAAGATGACATCAGCGGGGGAGCTGGAATCCAGCGAGAAGCATCTGATGGAGACGCTGGCGCGAGTAATGCAGAGGAAGGTACGAATATATATACACATACGAATGTATGATACATGGGTGTGAGGAAGAAGGGGCATTATTAATTATTAATGTGATGCAAATATATATGGATGGGGTGCAGGAATATCTGATGAGCAACCACGTGTCGCTGGAGACGTCGCTGGAGAATGTGGGATGGTTGGGGGAGGCGGCCGACAACCATTCCCATATATTTGACGCTTCCGTGCCTCTGGATCCACTGTCGTCCACCGTGTACGACGCTTTCTCGCAGGGAGGCTCCACGTCCAACGGAACCGCCGATCCAAATCTGCAGGCCTGGCCTCAAGGCTACACTTTATATCCCTCCATCCAGGTACGTACGTCACTCGTCGGCCCTCCATGCATGCTTCCTCATTTGGTTCTGATGATGATGATGTACGCATTTGGTGGGCATGGTAGCAGCAGGAGATGCAGGAAATGATGCCGCCTCATGCGCAGCTCAACAATCTGCCCACCATCCCCGCCGACTTTGATTCCAAACCTCCCCAGTGACCCTCCTCCCTGTTCCCCTTTCACGCCCATCCAAAAACCAGCCCTCCTCTTTCTGCATCCTTCCTTCCTCTTTTCCCTTCTTCATTTAATCCTGACTTCATCCATCCATCCATCCATCCCTCATTGTGAATAAAGATTGTCATTAGTACCAACGTATTATGTTTTGCTAACAGAGTAATAACCTGTTCAAGAGTCACTCATGAATCCAACGCCCATAGCCCCATAGTGCAATCTCATCCCCGAATCATTTAATTGCTGCTTTTCGCGACGGCGCCTCCACCAACCCGGCTTCCCCCTCGCAATTTGGGTATGTTGCTTTTCTTTTTCTGTTCTTTTTTGTATTTTTCCCATCTTCGACTTTGTAATCTGTAACTATAAGGCCCATGAGGCAGCAGGCCCAAATCCTGTATTATTGGGCCATACGAACATACCACTAACGCAGCCCACTTAACTTTGACAAACGCGAGTGGCTTCACATCGGTCTCCTAACAGACTACAGTTGCTGATTTTCAGCCCCGACGAGTGGCTTGGGCCCAAGCAGCGGACAGAACTCACAACTTAAAATAATTTGAAAGTCGTAGCTGCAGCTAATGTTATTGTGCTTAAACAAATGCCTGACCTTTTTATTGGGCCAAAACAAATTGCCGAAACTGAAGGCGGCCTACGATGTGGGCAAGCCGAGCCCAAAAAAAAGTGTTCGGTGTGCCAGCCGGACGGAAGCGGGTCCATAAACCAAATTTTTTACTAGCGTTTTTTTAAAATATTATTTACACAGATCTTCCATAAATCATTTCTCTCTCGACTTTCGCGCCTGTCATGCATTTAAACTTCCCTCCCTGGGCCCCTAGACTGATTAATTGGAGTTCGGCAGCCCCGTTCATAACAGGAGTTTCTCCCAAGTCGAGCGTCTTATTATTATTATTTTTTTCCATATTCAAAGTATAGACATGACTTCTGTCCAAAAAAAATATATTATAGACATTAGTTTCTCCACTGAATCATATAATTTCTTTGGGAAAAATTGTGAAAAGTACATGATTTATTTTTAAAATACTTGCTCCCCGTTTTAATTTTACTTTACTAGATTGAAACATCTCCATTTAGCACATGCATATTTCGTTAAACTTAATTAACACAGAATCTACTCTTTTTGGTTGATTAAATGTAGAAGATTTTGATATATTCTAAAACTAAGACTGAGATTCTTTATTAAAACTCCGTGTTCCTTTTTATCAATGCAACACAGATGTTACGTTTTTTTTATAAAAAATCTAACTTGATGGGGGAAAATCTCACTACATAGAGCACATTTTTTTTAAACAAAAAAGGCCAGTGTATGGTGAAATCGGAAAAAAATCACACGACAGACACAATAATATAATGATGATTAAAAAAATGGGGCGTCGTGCATGGTGTGGTGAGTAAGAAAGGTGCTGGGTTTGTGAGAAAGGAAGGCAAGACTGGAATATGAATGCGGTGCTCAGTGCTCACGCAAGGAGGGAAAACGCCCTCGTCATCCCTTTTGATTGGCTGTGTCAACGTTACTGACAGTTATATATAGAATGCAACAACCCCATTATTGGTTGGCATAATTATTCCAAAAGAACGTAACTGTCAGCCAACAAAAATGAAAATAAAATAAAACTTGTGTTCATTTTTTCCCTTATTGAAATATCATTAGTTATTTGTTTGCCTTTATCTTCCCTACGTTAATTAACTTGGGTGCTTTCAAATAAACATGAACTAATAAACTCATAGGCAGCCTTTGTATGTACACCCGTGTATAGTATTATTTTCATTGCTTAATCTAAGAGTTAGTTAGAAGATTAAATTTAGTCCTAAATATAAAATTTCAATCAATTTTGCCTCTCAAATCTACAAGATTTTATCTAAAATTCACCAATTAATTATAAAAGATGCCACCAAAAGATAGTTCTAATACACATAATTTTAAAAAAAATTAATATATAAAAATCAACACATATTTGTTATAATTAACCAGCTTAATTAGTCATCTAGTGCATGGAGAGATCAAAAATTATAAGAGAAGTGATTATTTATAAATCTCGAACGCTTTGGAATAATTACAACAATGCTGAAATATGATCAGTAGAAGAGTCGTGATGAGGTCCAGTTGGAACAAGAGGCAGAAGTAATTTGGCAAGGTAGCTATACGCTACCTTTCTTCGTATACACGCTAGCTACTTGTAAGAAGGGAGAAGGGAGCTTCAAGTGCCCAAGACAAGAAAGGCCAACGAAGCAATTAATGAGTACATACAAAAAAGGTCGAAAGAGAAAGTGCGCCGTCCAATTAAGTCGAATACATACTCAAGTATAAGAAGGAAAGGAACCAAATGAATCAGATCCTCTATAATATAACTGTGGGATTTACTTATAATACTCCGGTTCTAAATGTAAGATCCTTATACACACTAGTATGAAAGTCTTATATTTATGGCTGGAGGAGTAATAATATAATAATAGAATACGCTACTGTGACAGAAATTTACTTATAATCTGCATCTCATCTTTATTCACTTGCTCCTTTATTTACAGAGAAATCAAATCCAAATTGTTATACGCGATAATTACAACTTTTTTTTGGGCAATATATTACTGTTCGTTCAGTTTTTTTTTAATATTTGTGCAGATTATAAATTTTTCTACGTGTATCATAACTTCTTCGCATATATAATCCTTCGAAATAAATATAGTTATTAAAATTTAATCATCAATATGTTGCCATTCTTACCGCATAATTAATTAAAAGCTCGACCAAATCGGACATTTGTTTTGTATAGATATTTGAATGAAAAAAGTAACTTTTCCTTGTTGCATTATTTCTCATGATTAACCACAAGCAGATTGTTTGAAAATAACAGTTAATTTTGCTGCATTCTTATTGTGAGCCTTAAAATTAAATAAGGAAGATTTTCATTCATTCATAGTTCAAACGAAGAATTTGAAGATTTAATTAATTATGACAACTTTTTAATTCATCTTCATGAGCACAGTAGAGAATAAGACTACCGGGTAAATTAGAAAACAACCACGAGACATGAATAAATCAAACCCGACCTGCATGTATTTTGTATGGACAGTTAGGTGCGGATTTTTGTAATTAAAAACTCAACTATTTGTTTTATCACCCTAAAACCTTGTTTCACCAAAAGCACAGATTATCGTGTTTGGTTAAACGTAACTTAGAATCAGAACACTTGCATTTGAGAGGAACTTTTCTTGCACGGCCACTTTAAATACTCCTCCCATTCCTATTTATAAGCTTTAAATATGAGAGGAAATTTGGTCCATTTTATACTAATAAACTTCAATTTAGGTTTATCTCTTAGTATTGAATATATATATATATATATTTTATTTTTCCTTCAATTATTTATTCTTTCTCTCTTAATATTTGTGTTTACCATACTAAATTTCTCGTATCACATTTTCACGCACATTCCTTTTTATTTTTTTTCTCATTTATTAATTATAAGAGCATATTTAACGATGAAAGTATATTTTTAACATATTTATTGTTTTTTACTAATTGTTCGTTATTTGTCAATTAGTATTTGAAGCTTATAATAATGAACCGAAGGAGTACATGATAAGGCAAAAATTAATAAAGTAATTTCTCATCATGCATCTAATTAGGGGTGAGCAAAACCGAACCGTAACCGAAAACCGAAAACCGAACCGAATTCAATTTCGGTTTTTCGGTTCGGTTATTTCGGTTTTCGATTATATATTCGGTTTTTATTTTTTAAATAATTCGGTTTCGGTGTTCGGTTCGGTTAGTAGGAAAAAATTTCGGTTATAACCGAATAACCGAAATAAATATATCATATATTTATATTTAATAAATATTATTATAATAAATATATATGTGGGTATATGTGAACTTTTTTAATATATTTATATTCAATAAATATAGTTATAACAAATATTATTATAATAAATCACATTGAATCATGAAATATTTATTAATTAATAGTTGTAATTGTGTTTTATTATTATTTTTAATTTAAAATCATTTTTCATATTTATATATTTCGGTTAATCGGTTAACCGAACCGAAATTTTCGGTTAATTCGGTTTCGGTTAGTTCGGTTAATCGGTTTCGGTTCGGTTTTTAAAATTTACTTTATTCGGTTATTCGGTTAGTTCGGTTATTACCGATAACCGAACCGAAAAACCGAATACTCACCCCTACATCTAATAAGTAACATCCCAATAAATTACTAAATTAACTGTTGATTTTATCATAGGCTTAATTGCAACATATTTAATGACTAGTTTTTTCTTTTTCTGAAAATACTGGCAAGGCAAACATGACTAAATCAAGTGGCGCAATCATTTCTGGTAAAAAAAAAAAAAGTGCCGAAATCGTGCAATTTTGAATAAAGTATCTTTATTTCTCATCACATATAAATAAAGAAGCCTGAAATTCCGGCAAAAGAAAAAATAAAAAGAAGCCTGAATTTAGTTAAGCTTGATAAAATTAACCTACGTAAAAAAAAAAGACTTTTCCTGACTCCACGTCAATTGGTCTCACGTGATAAGGTGCTTAAATTTTTAATTTATTAGAAAACGTGAAATTCCACTCCTTCCTCTTGTTCCTTTCTTGTCGCCCAGTCTCTACGGCGTTTTTTTGTCTCATCTGATCTGCTGCAGCTCTGTTTGTCTCTCGGTTGGTATTGTGTTTTGAGATTTTACTAAAGAATTAGTTAACTGTAGATTAAAAATAATTAAATTAGTTATTTATAATAAATATTTATTATTTTTTTAAAAAATATTTTTATTAATCATATGTATTAGCTAAAATTATTATTTGATAAAACATTTAACACATACAATTGCTACACGAACTACTTTAAAAAAATAAATAAATATAACGAATAAAGTGAATTGAAATTTTATATTTAAAATCAAATTGAATGTTAACTAATTTTTATATCAAATATTGAAGGTAGTAGTATTATATATGCGGCTCTACTTTGTCAGTTTTCAGCTTATCACCGCTGACCATATATTATGGCAAGAAGAAGCTTAAGGTCGATGCCTGCTTTGAGCTTCTATATTGGCATTCCTATTAGCCAGAGTCTCCAGGAATGGCTCGCTCCACAAGATGCCGTCTGTCTATGCTTAGTTTCAATAGGCAATTCGACATGGTCAGAGATGAGCTGGTATTGGATGATTATGAAACTGAGCTAGTTTTCTCGACTTGATATCTGATTTTTTTAGTTTTAATTAAAGACACTTTTTTCGCCTCTTGGGATCTTGCCCATTTTTGGGGTGGGGGGGGGGGGAGAAGGGATACAATTGCACCATGGCGTAAACCTGGTCCAACCTCGGGTGTCCAGCTCTACTCAAAAGCACAACTTGAGACATTATTTGTACGAAGTTTCACCTTGAAGGTCAACCCGCCACCAATTGACCTGTGCGCCACTAATGATTAACGTAGATAATACTATTCTGATCCTTAATATAAAACTATATTTAATTTTTATTTTGATCCTAATTATAAGATCCCTATTCACTTTATTTCTCATATTTATATATTTTTTTAAAGATAGTCTTTTTAACAATAGTAGTTCTAGCCAAGCACTTGATTAACAATGATATTTTAGGAAGACAATACCTATTTATTACAAATAACTAACTTAACTTCTCTTCTTAATTTTTTCAAATTAGTCAATTAGCTCTTATAATTAGGATCGAAGGTAGTACTACCTATAATCCTATTTATAAGACCCCGTTATAGATCCTGTTGATATCTACAAACAAGATCTTATAAATAGGACCGGAAGTAGTATATCAACTTTCTCTTCGCTTTCTACTTGTTAAGTGCGCAATAACATTACTCCTTCCCATCATAAATGCAAGCTTTAATTGAAAATTTTGTCTTGGTCAAAAGATATGTGATCTCAATTTACCTTGTCCTTCTTAATGTATGATCTCAATAAAGTGATGCACATTTTTTAATTATAAGCTAAATTTTATATTAAAAATCAAATGTAGTAAAAAATATTTCAACCAATTTTCTTAATTTTCATAAATCAAATGTAGTAAGAAATAATTTTTTCTTCAGAGATAATATCAAAGCATAATGCAAGCAGTTAGCATCATGTTTATTAAATCAAGCATTTATTTGCACGGATGCTTAAATGAATCCGGATCATCTGATATATTTTAGCAAGGTAAAGTAGGGTGTTATATATATAAGAAAACACGGTAAATCCCACTTTCGCACTTTTATATATGTGTGCGTGTGAACTCATATAAATATATATCTCACTATTTTCTTCCGAACACTCTCTATTTCACACCCTAAAGTACTCCAAGGGATCCAAATTCAGCTTAATTAAATAAAATTTCCTTTTCCACTTCTCCCCTTACTCGATGTATACCAAACAACAACACCCGGGCAATTTATGGAGAAAATATTAATTTTTCTAGCTTCTGTGAAAACAAACGAGGAATCTAGCTATGATCTGCCAAACAAAATATTTTTTTGAAGTGGAAATGGGCCGGTAATATATTTATCGGGCAGAAAAAAAATTAATGTCATTCTTTTATTTTATCGATAAATATAAAAGTTAGCATTTTCATATAGCGTCTTTTCAAAGGAGGGCCAATTTATTTCCCTGAACGACTATGAAGACAACCTTCAAATTTGTTATAAAAAAAGTGAAATCCTTTGCTGAGTTTCTCGACCTCGTATCGTAATTAGTAGACGAAGAAAATTTTTACCCCGCAAAATAAATATTTCCAGTCCCATTTCTGCGTCCCTTATCTTGGTTTCCAAAAGCATCTCTTGTATAATTATATTACCTGCGCGCGCGCACACACATATATATGGACACCACTTATGATGAGTACACCCAAAAAGGGAGAAACTTTATTTTGTTTTAAAAAATAGAAAGTCTAGAATGGAATCTGCAATTAGATAAAATCCAAATAAAGATATATCTGCGAAAAGGAAATGAAGGATGGCTTCAGTATTTCGGTTGGTTACGTTCAAGCGAAATTGCGTGGGGTGTTGAAATTGAGATTGGGGCAATAATTTGAAAAAGACCAAAACACAATAAATTCAGATCTGGCTTTAAGAGGGGCAAAAAAAAAAAAAAAGTCATCAGTCATAACCTTTGGCATTGTTACTTTGGTCTTTGGTAGGTAGTTCAGGGCGTTACGAAACGTGAGTCGTTCGATTTCCTGTGAGGCTGAATCCACGGTGCCCCATCTCAACCTGTGGACCCCACAGTGCACACGTGCACCAACTATCGGTCGTGCATGTATGACTTTCTCATTCTCTCGTCAAACCCGGCCCCACCCACATCGATCTGAGTTCCCCCTCTGTCCTTTTGCTCCCGGGTCAAATTCACCATTCTCTGAACATATCCAAACACAATTAAAACCTCCTCCCTTCATCCTGTTTAATTAATATTTCCGGCTTCTCTTCTGGACACAAGCCAAACATGGCCGAACCCAAAGATGAACCAGGTCTTCTCAAACCAGCCTCACTTAAAATAACAAGGCCTTGCTCTTCACTGATTTCAATTGCGTTTTCAAACATATGCTTCAAGGTTTTAAGTAACGAATATACATGCAAATTACTAAAAAAAATAAAGCCGATCACGTAATTTTTTTCTTGTAGCTAAGACATTATTATTGTTTACAATATACTCCCTCCGTTCCTTATTATAAGAGACAAATAACCGAAGTACGTTGATAAAAAACAGTTAAAGTTAGTTAAGAACAATTAATGTATAAAAAGTATAATTTTTTTCCAAAAATGCCCTCATTAATAAGGAGAGAGAGCATGAGAGAGAACAATTAAATTATTAAAAGAAAGAGAAGTGGGAGGGAGAGAGAGTGTGAGTTGGAGATAATAAATATGGGTAAAATAGTAAATTAACACAAAAAAGTAGAGACAACTTGTAAGTGTCTCTTATATATAGAAACATGACATAAGCATCAAGTGTCTCTTATAATAAGAAACGGAGGGAGTATCTTCTAATCTCAGGTCTTTGTTCTGATCTGACGTGGACATCAATTCTGTTCAGTAGGAGGTTAACAAAATTCTTAAAAAATGTGGGCACGTGATAAAATATTAGAAAGATATTATATTTTGGTGAATTAGCGCGATAGAGAGGGGAAGGAAAATGAAGAAAAATGAGGTGCAAAAATTGAATTAATTTAAGCCCGCAAGACGTCATCTTTATGACAGTGTGTATATTGTGGGGTTATAAATAGGGCGGCTCATGGCAGCTTTCAGACCACATCCCAGATCAAATTCTGTGCTTACATCCAGAGCTCCATAACTTTTCTCGCCTCCATTTCTGCCTCCTGTGACCTGCCTGTCCTCCTCCGTCCCCATATCTGCCGCTTCATCATGGAGCCCTCCGCCTGATGAAGGTACACACGCACACACACATGTAACGTCCCCATTTCTCTGCGCAGGCCTCAATTTTCAGGCCCCAAATGCTCATTTTCTTTTCTGTCTCTGCAGAGAAACTGACATCACCAGACGACAGTCTTGCGTTCTGCTCTCTGTCAAATTCTCACAGCCATCAACAGATTCTTCGTCTTGGGTTTTTCTCCGGGTACTTGAGCCTTTCCCCCGTTCCCCCACCCCCCCGGCGGGTGACCCCGGTGGCTTTTTTTGACCCCCTTGGTTTTTGAGGGCATACGCTGACGAAGGTGTCCCGGGGAGAAAGATGGAGGATTTTTGTTGAAGATTATTTTATGTGGACTGACCTTTTCTTTACTTGCCTTTAGCGCTGTTTTCCCGCATTCATAATTAACTCCCGTCATTTGCAGGCTTCAAATCACTACTTCCGCCATGGCAGATATGTTTGGTTTCCAGGTAGTTGCAAAGGGCCCGTTTACAATTTTTGTTGTTCTGCATGAGGGATTTTTCCCTAAAAAAAACCACAGAATGATGCGAATTGTCTGTCAGTGTTTTTTTAATTTATTATCACCATATTTTAATCAATTTGATTTCGAGCGTGGGTTTTTGGGCGTGAGACGAAGTGGTGCCTCCGGGGAGAATAAAGGCAGCGCCGTTGCTTTATAAGGAGAACGAGGTAGAGAGTGCATGAGGAGGGCGGGCCCACTAAGCGAGATCTGGGGGCTCCGGATCTAAAAGGAACGCACAGACTCATACAGGGCACGATGGGTGTGGGTTGGGGAGAAAGTAGAGAATGTTTTGGGAGATGCCTCCTTTTTCTGGTTCTCATCGCCTCCCCCATGTGTTCCCTTTGCTACTTGGAACGAGGAAAATCTGTTCCATTTTTGGAGGCTCTCAAAAAGTCAAGATATTCCCTGCTCCAGGTGTCCCCGTTACGTCCCCCTCCCAGTGGGCCACATCATCCAGTCTATATCCATGTCCATGGACCCTGTTTTTTTTTTTTTTTAAAAATATTTGAGAAAAAAACTTCCTTTAGTAGACGTGGGAAGCGGGCAGATATAGTGTGAACGGGGGGGAGCATTTACGTAGTGCAACAAGCATGGTTTTAATTGCTAGTTGGCATTAATAAGAATGCATGTGGGACAATTAAGAACTAACAAGCAGGAGTGAATTGTGGGTGATATATATGACGACGGCGACGTGGGGAACCAAAATACAAAAACAGAACATGGATGTATCGATGGAGCTGGAGAGCCTGGAAAGCGGCGGCCTCGATTTTGATGAAGTCAACATCCTCGACGGTCTTCCTTCGCCTCCCCACTCCGACAACCTTCATTTTGGAGCACTGCTCACCTCTCACTTGCCCCACGTACGTAATTGCCTATCTCTGATCTTCTCCCTCCCGCCATTATTCTTTTCTTCATTCTTCATGTTAATAATGAGGGAGCATGTGCTCTGTTATATTATGTAGGAGCAGCAGCAAGCCGTAGCTGGAGAGGTGGAGTCCTCCGTCGCCAAGAGTGGAGCTCCTTTGCCAACCAATAATACAGTAACTGCTATTCCTCCTCTCCTACCTCCAACGTTGTTAGCAGTTAACAAGAAAGTCGCGCCTCTGTGTTGGTGACGACCGACACTGATGGTGACGGCGCTGACAAGGATATGCAGTAGTAATTGTTTTTTAATGATTATTTATTCATCTTTTCTTTAATTTGGGGGGGGGGTTTTCCAGGATGTGGAGTTGGCAGAAGCCGTTGCAGCAGAATGGGAGGCCCAGACCAAGGGAAGCACTGCTGCTTCTGACACACTCCCTGCGGTCACTGTCTCCCAGGTCCTTGTGGACCCCATCGCTGACGTTAACGCTCGGACGCAACTCCACCCCGTGCTGCGCATGCCCCCTCCAAAATCTCCCTCCCCGCTGGTATTCACCCCTCGATCACCCTTCTCCCTCAGCTTTCACTTTATACTCCTCCTCCTACTAAAAATAAATAAAACTTGGGCCTTGCGTTCTGCGCCATGTTGGTATCTTGCATGAAATTTAGTTTAACATTCCTATTGCTTACAATTTCTTATGTTATTATATCAACTAACAATATTTATTTAAACCAATCATGTCTCTCCTTCTAAAATTATCCATCATTTGTGTTCATGAGTTTTACATATTCTGCAGTCATTAAGAGTCATATACAAGTCATTTTCCGTGTTTTGAAATGTATTAAGAATTATGATATAACAAGTTCCTATTTTATCCGGGAGCATGCGCTGTTAAATTTTTTTAAATCAGTCAATTCATATAATTGCTCAGATGTTAATTATATCAATATTTTCCTTAACCACAAATAATTTAGTTCTACATATTCGCTTTACTCTCTCTCCGCATCTATCTTCCCGACCCATTCCATCTATACTTTTTGATCTAATACTAGTATTATTTATTCTATTCTTTCTCTTGTCATGGTGTCGTCATTTATTATTTCTATATTATTATTCTGTAATGTTTGTCGAAGACAATAATTAATCACCCTCTTTTACCGGCCACTACTTCAATTCCCCTTCATTTAGTTCTTCCTCTAGTTCATTAATATATATATTCATCGGCTTAGCTTTATGACGGTCAAGTGTGTTTTGAAATTAGTACAAGACATATTTATTACCTATCACCGAATATGTCGTGCACTCATTTGGGTAAAATCCAGCATCTAAATCATGTCCAATTATTTTTGCTTTAGAAAAGAGTTTTTGGAGAACGTAAGATTCGGGGTTTAATTGGGAAGGGTAAAACCCACCATCTAGATCACGTCGTACTCTTTGCCTTCACGAATGCTCGTGGCTCTCCAACATCGGGAAGCCGTCTGTTTTGTGTGCTGTGTGGGCGTAGCTTCACTACGACCACTTTCCAACATATGCTACCGTTTTAAAAGATTTTTCCCCCCTCAGAAATTCAAATGTTTCCAGCCAAAAAAATTGTGAGCTTGATGGGCGCTGATGGACATGCAAAATTGGAACACATGCATCTTATCTTCTTGTTTAGTCGATAACAAGAGCTATTTACCTTCTATTTTTTCAATATATTACCAGAAACTATTGCGGGTCACAAGCATTAATGCACCTACATACTACTTTAAGAAATAAGCCGAAGTGTTTATGAGTCACTGTTATAATTTGTTATAGGCTTTATACTATCTCTGGATTTTAATATAAGAGCTAGTAGATTAATTTAAGTACATTAAGAAAATTAATTAAGTTAACTATCTATAATAAATAGGTATTGTTTTTCCTAGAATTACCTTACTAATCAAATGTTATTTAATAAAACATTTAATATACACAACTATTACAATGACTACCTTAAAAAAATAGATAAACAGGAGAGAAAAAGTAACTTGAAATCTTATATTCAGGATTGATTTGAAAGTTAAACTAGCTCTTACATTAAAGACTGGAGCTTGTATTTTACAAATAGTCTCACTAATAAAAGAAAATGATCGCCTAAATCAAATGATGCTGAGAGTTTGGTACGGTGATACATGATTCCTTTTTAGCGTATCTCGCTTGGGTTGAATATATAGCATATACAGTATCATGATTCTTTTGTTGTTTATGAAGCATGAGTGTCATCATCATAATACCTATAATTATCATTACTGACCTTATCTGCAATTTTGTTTGATCACATAATTATTATCAGGAGGAATGGTTCTCAAGAGGAATATCTGCGGCACTTAGGGCCCCACCGAATCACGTCGATTCACTCTTTTCTCAGCATGAGAATATGCATATGTATGTGGGCAGCTCCTTCGATCATTTTATCAACTTATACACATCAAGATTCTCGGCCTTTTGCTGTTGTTGCTGTTGTTGAGCACGCATGATTTCTTTACGTTGTAGGTCTCAAGGCATGGATCTAATTAGTAAGGAGCGCGACGCAAACAAACAGACCATGCTGGGGACAAACATGGCTGCACACAATGCTTCGCGTGGAATCCATCAGCAGAAGCATCCCTCTCAACCATCCACAATCCTGAGAAACCCAGTAAGTAGTACTATATTATCCAAACATGCATATCTTTGTTAATTATCATGCTGACGATACTCATATTTTCAAACATGAAGCAGACAGAGAGAGGGCTAGGAATTACAGGCACTGGAACATTAAGCCAAGGACAGCTGCTGTCTAACAAACTGCCTCCAACCAGGTCCAACTCAACACTGTACCAAGCTTGTTTTCTCATCTCATTCTCTAGTTTGCGTAACTGTCATAAAATATTTTCTCCACAATAGGTCTCGATACCTTAGAAGCCCTCCGCGCAATGCCCATGATTTGCGATGGGCCCGCAGCTCCCTTGCCTTTGAAGCGCCTGCTGTTTATAGGTATGCATATTGTATTATGTTAGCATTTACTAGCCCTCACTCGATTCGCAAGTTAATATATTTCAAAAGGTAATTGATTCATTGACATTTTATGACTTAGGCCCCAACTGTTCAGTCCTCTGATGGCACGAGGTAGCCACGTCCCCACAACGCAACATATTTCTGATCTGCAGAACTCCATGCAGCCTCCCTGCCCAACGTATTCGAGGTACCTGTGCTATATGTCCAACAGGACAAATATCAATCACATTAACAGAATTAACAGCTTTAGCTTGTTGCATCAGCTAGACACTAATTAAACGCCTATATTTTGTTATTCAAGGCCGGGGCCTTCCTCAACTTATCAGTCTGCTGCTGCTTCTGTGCCTCCGGAAAACCGTGATCATCAGCCTTTTCAGAGACTCGCGCTGCCTGAGCCTGCTGTTTCTACCAGGTAATTTAATATTTTTGATCTTATGGATACAAAGTTGACTCTCAGTTGACCATCTAAGCCATCTGTCCAATTTACTTATTGATTATTTTCTTTTTGCTTTTTTTTTTTTTGGGACGAAGGACAACAATATTGTCCCCTGATCATCATTCACGACTTGGGTCATCTGCGATGACCCTCACTTCCTTGGGAGCTGGACCTTCTGTGCCTCAAAGGTATATACCAAGTCTCTCACTTCATATTTGCCACTTGAATATACATCCCTTGGTTGAACATGAACACACCTCATGTTAAATATTTTTTGCACAACAGGTATCCCGATATTCGTGATTATCAAAGGAGTTATCTCCGTTCCCAACACAGGATGTCTCGTGGTTTTGTACAGCAAGCTCTTGGCTTAACACCACTTTCTGGGTAAGTACTCTCTTTAATCTGTGAAGGAAGTGCTCTCATGCACACTTATCATTTATATACGATAATTTTTCTGCGTTTTATGATTTAAAAGGGATAAAGAAAAGAAAGGGTAGTTTTTATTTCAGATGATTGGACCAAAGCTAACTTGTTCTGTTAATGCAGTACGCGTATTCATTTGTATAAATACCTCAAATAAGAAGTAATAAACAAGCCAGCTCTTTCCTTTTCAATCTATCTTTTTTCTCTCTCGGCTCTGACACTATCATTCATTTTATTTCGAATGTAGGTCACCGCCAGTGTCAGATAACAGTAAAGAACACAACCAACCATGGAACAGACCCAATGAACAGGAGAGCTCCCCATTTGATGGACCTCCGATTCTGCCTAAGATCTCAGTTTCAAATATACTAAGTCCAGTGGAGGTTGAAGCTTCCCAGCCTATCATCAATACCGCACCCGACCCGTCTAATCCATCATCACTTCCTGGCTTTAAAACTCCTGAGCTCTCTAGGCTTGCATGGTATGTGCCTTTTCTTTTGGAATATATGGGCTGTGATTAATTTAACGCGACCAATAGTCATTGAATTCATCCTCGATTTAGGCTTCCAAACAGCTCAGGTAATCAGCAGCAGAACGTGGCCCCTACTTCTACAGATATATTAACTGCAAATCCAAACAGTGAAAATTTTGCGACTCCTTCGTCATCGGCTAGGTAAGATACTTGAAATGAAACCACTTATGATCTTTTAAGCATTTCACATACTTCATTCTCGTATTTATTTGGTTGAAATATTGAACAGGCCACAAATTAGCAATCGGCTTCGGAGAATACTGGACATGGGCTCCACTCCTAAAGGCCCCAGACCAAAGGCTGCTTCGCCTTCGGGTCAAAAAGTTGGAACTTCAAAGAAATCTGCTTCCGATATGAATGCCCACCAGATTCGAGTTCCTGAGTTCCATGATCCAGTAGTAATCAAGAATTTCCATCACTTTATTATTATTATTAACCAACTCCAAGCTTTTAGAATGAAATGATGTACGATTCATCAACAACACTGTTGCTGGCAGGACAAATGGATGAAAGAGCTGGAGAGGGAACTGAACAGGGCCTGGAATCAACCACAACCACAGCCCACCAAGGTGAACTTCAACTTCACTTGAGAGCCCCAAAAATTAAAAAAAAAAAAAGGACTAAAGGAAGCTTTGTAGTGAAATATGAACTTTGTTTCTACGATTAATTTATGAAATTGTGGTGGTGGCTTGTAGAAAAAAGCAGCGGCACGCTCTGGTCGTGGCTTTGCTTGTCGACGTGAAAAAGGAGAATCATCTGCATCTAAACGTCGAAAGGTATCCTAAATATGGTTATGTCCTGGTTGGAGATTCGTGTTTGAACCTTTAATGAGACTTCCTGATTGGATTGGGTTTGTTTGGGTGGTTGCAGATTAATTCAGCCGAGAAAGAAGAAGAAGATGCACGCCCTATTCCATATGAAGCACAAAACCCTCGTGGATATGAAGTGAATGTGTCCGAGGACCCCAAGGCCTTAGAATTCTCTGAGCAAAGGTTGTTTAATTTTGTCGAGATATAAACCAAAAAAAAAAAAAATGGAAAAAAGAATCAGCTGATAGCTGCATTTTTCTTGAACGATTCACCATAACTTGTGCAATTAACTCCTTAACCGGATACTCCACATTAAATGAAAGCGTTTGTGGTTATGGATTTTCAGGGACTCTGACAATACTGCCCATGACATGCATTTTCAGGATCCGATCGTTCCCACGGACCCCCATATCAGGTTATACAGAACCGCAGGTACTCAACAGTTACAGTTTGTAGCATCTTCCTGTGACTGATATATGAGAATGAATATATTTTCTTCATATTTTTGGGTTAGAATTTGGCTGCTGATAACAATTTTGCTGTGGTCCATTCTCAGTGAGGGGAAATCGCGGATAGAAAGAAGTGGGAGTGTGGCTGGATTCACAGGAGTCAGAAGCAAGTTGTCATGTTGATTATGTTCTTTTTCTTCGTGCTGCGTTCATTTTCCAACAATAGGGTTATGACCAGGTCTTTACATTTTCCTTATTCTAGAAAGCTAATAATGGGAATTCTGAGTAGAAACTCAGTTTTATAAGTACATTTTGGATGCTCCGTTGTACAGTTCGTTATGCTTTACCCGAACAAGTCATGTCATTATCTAGCTGCTCTGCATTTGCGCTTCATCTGCATATTCTATAGTTCGCAAATATTTTCTTGTTCCCTTAATCAAAACACACACATACACACCACCCTCCGGTCTCCGGCGTCTGCTGGGTAAATTCATAGCAGTCTAAAAAAGTTTATGTGGAAAAAAAAAGGCGCAAAAGCAAATCATCGCAGGGAACCAAAAAACTACCATATTTTGTTTTACTCTCATCACTATTATTTTTAAAATTATTTTTCGGTTTGGGATGAAAAATGTGAATGTTATTTAAATTAAATTTGTCCGTCTCATATTTGGCTTTGTTGCTGCACATAACGATTATGAGTTTTTTTTTCCAATAAAAATTAAATCGTTCACATGATTTACATGCCTAATATTTATTCAAAACAAGTTGTTCTTGTCTCGAACAAAATAGAAAATCTGAATTGATTATCTACACAGTGCATTTACAAATTCACTATTCCCCCTCCCCCGTCCAACCTCACCAGGCCACCCCGTTTTGAACGTTTAGCAGCATGAATAGTTCAAGATTCATTTCGCAACGCGCGCTAATCATCCGCGCTAGTCGTGTTCATGGAAGTTACGTCATTGAATTTTAAAAATAGGCCTAGAGTTTGGGCCACATCGAAATTGTGTTTGGGCCTGTGGCCTATGCTTCATCTGATAACTTTTGAGGAATATTTTAGATTTAGATACGTCCCGTGTAAATTATTAAAGTGTATGTGTACTAATGATCCGAAACATAGGTAAAGATAAATGCGGTTTAAATTCTTTACTTTTCGGGTGTAAAGATTTAAATTCTTTGAAGCCGAAATAAAATCAAGATTCGAAACTATATTTACTCGAAAGGCTAATTGGATTCGGGCATTAATTTTTATTTTGAATGCCCGAATTTTATTTTGGATCTAGCCAGAGGCTGCTAGAACCTTGAAAATAACTATACATATTAGAGTGGGGATGTGAACGCACGTGTTCAAGGAGCCACAAATTTAGTAGCCAAAGACGCGTCAACAGCTTCTCCAGCCGTCAGAAAAACTCTTTCTTTTCCGATCTTATCCACAAATTGCGTCACTTTAAGCTTGTGAATCACTTGCCACCTTGGGTTCACCATAGCTAGCTGCAAACACACAAAAACACATCTCTTATCGCTTGTTGCAGAATTAATTAATATCACTATGTAACCAGCAACAGCAAGCAAATAAATTCATGGCGGTCTCACTTCTATGCCGCGGGATTGAAGCCTTTTGTGCAGTTCCTCCAGTGCAATAATTCCAGAAGTATCAACACCTATCAGGTCTATTATCAACACAATTCCAGAGGATCAGTATCTTATCTTCATTCCATTATACTAATCATAATGAACATTAATCAGAAGGGTAAAGAGGAGCCTCACTGGTCATGTCCAGGACCACTGCTTGCACCCTTGATTGTGCGGTCTGATCTTCTCTTGCGACCCGTTCCAGTATTCTGCAACAAGGGACCAAATTCGTACAGATTTGTTCGAGGAGAAAACTAATTCCGATTTGCGCTGGATGCACGGATGTCTCTTTAAAATGAAATATCGTGTTTACCTTTCTCTGACAAAGTTAGCATTTGCGAAGCAAAGTGAGCCAGAGCTTATGCGAATAACCGAGACGCCAGGAGTACTTATGGCCATGGGATACTGACTAACATCACAAAATGCTTCTGTTCTTGGAACTCTCCCCAGAACTTCTATTCCGGGCCGAATTGATTGAATCAGTATCTTCGCAAACGAGATTATTACCTGCGTCGAAACAAATGTCCTCTACTTTCACTCCATTTCGGCCAATATTAAATGTGAAACCGATGAAAATTAAATGGCGAAGAACTTACGGCAACAAGGAGCCCAATCTCTACGGATTTAAACAAGACGCCAAGGAAAGCACCAATGCAGGCAAGAAAGTCGAATTTGTCGACCTTCCAGATGTGATAAGCCTCGTTTATGTCAATGAGTCCGGGAAGCGCCGAAATAATGATGGAAGCAAGTATAGCTACTGGGGTGTAGTATAAGAGCCTTGTGAGTAATTGTAGTGACAAGAACACCGTCACCGCCATCACAATGTTTGATATGGCCGTTTGACATCCTGCGCTGAAATTTACCGCAGTCCTTGAGAAAGATCCTGCAAATCGCGTTCACCCAGAAACTGTTAAAATTTTTATATTCCTTCAACAGCCAATAAAGAACTTTTTCTGCAAAAACTCATCAGCAGAATAAGTCAGTCACCAGTTGCCACATAGCATGAAGTTAAAGAGCCTGCAATGTTCGTGAACCCCATTGCTAACATTTCTTTGTTTCCGTCAAGATTGTACCCTCTAATGGCAGCGAAAGATCGGCCTACAGCTATAGATTCCTGAATCCAATGTGCAGACCACCATAAGGAAGAGAGAACGCGCAAAAAAGTGAGAATTAAGAATCTGGACAAGATACAGGAAACGAATTAACACACAGTGAGAGCGATGATGGCAGAAATCAGGCCGATTTTAGCTGTCTGTCCAACATGTTGGCCATGGAATTGTAAAAGGTGAGCTGAACTAGGATTCAGGCCTCCTTTGACGCGCTTTATTATATTAACTCCGTGCTTATCGGCTCTTGTCAAATATACAATTAAAGTTGACAGAATAACCGATAGGAGAGGTGCGATAGCAGGCAACCAGAACAGCTTTTTGTTTCTTCTTCCCTGAAAGAGAGATATGAATTATCAATGGAGCAAATTAACCACTAAACTGATGTGTTCTACTTGTGTAGCTTGGATGTCATAAATTTTATTACTTACAATAACCCGGCTGAGGAGGAGGAAAATCAGGAACGAGCATCCCACGACAAAATTCAACGGGTACCACTGTTGACGAAATATATTGAAGGGAAAAAAAATAATGTCAAATAAGTAAACAAGATCTATGTATGAGCATGAAAGACATCTGGAAAATGCTATCAAGATACAAACTTATAATTTCCAATTTTTCTTATAATAAAACTCACTTTATCTGCAGAATTTGAAGTTATCTGTTCATGAAGTGACTTATAGACAGACTCCAAAACAGATACCGCATCAGTTTTGTTGGTGAAGTGTGTAATTCCCAGCAGCCCCTTGAGCTGCTGAAGACCAATCATGATTGCTGCACCTGCCATGAATCCAACCAACGCGGCATGGGAAAGAAAATCCACCAGAAAACCCAGCCTGAAAATGTTGGAGACTAGTCAGTGCTCCGAATGCAAGAAAAACTACAGATTTACAGGAGAATTTAAGATGAAGATAAATAACGCACCTAAAAATTCCAAATGTTGCTTGAAAGATTCCGGCAAAGAATGTCACCGTGAAGGCAAGGTTTCTATAGGCAATGGGGTTAGCAACGGGATCTTCCACTTGCGAGAGCAGGGAAGATAGCAGCAATGATACTACGGCCACGGGTCCAATTGCTATTTCTCTTGAACTCCCCATTACAGCATAGATAAGAGGAGGAACCACACTTGTATCTGAAACCAACAAAACCAGTATTGGCATTTGAAAGAGAAAAATTCATAGCCGAAAGTGTTGAAGCTGGAAAAGATCTCTTACACAGGCCATATTGAGGATCAAGTCTTGCCAAAGAAGCATATCCTATGCTCTGCAGAATTCAAATAGAAAATTAAGGTGGGGAGAGAAAACCGCTGCAATGCTTTTAAGAAGAGAGAAGCAAAATTTGTGAGTACCTGAGGTATGCTGAGGCTGGCAAGAGTTAAACCAGCAAGCAGATCATCTTTAAACTTAGAAGCTTTGTACTCTCTTAACCAGCTAAGGATTGGGAATAAGTTCAGAAAGAAGGACACAGCTTGTCTGTGGAAAACCTTCTTCTTGGATGGAGAAAAGTTGTTTCCACGAAGTATGGCCTCCTTGAGATCGAACAGCTTAGTCCAGAGAGGTGGTGGGCTAGGTGAATTTAATATCCACTGGGACCTCTCTGCCTGACCAGTGTCCTCAACATATAGGTGGCCCTGCTCTCTCATGGTGGAAACTTGAGCCGGCACTGAACCCACGAGAGTGCTAACTTGGAGTGTTTGGGCTAGCGCTTCAAGATTATACTAAATGTGGACTCATGGCAGTTAAGCAGCATCTCCACAAATTGCTAGGAGTCTACTTATTCGGGTGATGCATGCATGAGAGGGGTTGGGGTAGAGTCCTCAGTGCAGGGCAGGATAACAGCAGTACCACTACGATTGGCTAATGTCAAAAGTAGGAACTTGCTGAGAATCAGTATAAGTGCTGTCTTTATATAGGGGGCTCCATGAGAGAGCATCTCAGGTTATACCACAATCTTAGCTTCAGGTTTCTTGGGCAAATCCCATTTCTCACACCATCATTTTCCCTCACGATTGTCTTCTAGTGAAAAACAAAAATATAGTGATATAAAATGTGGGAACAAGTAATCATATAGTCAATCCGCAAAATAATAATTAAGCTGATCATTATTGTAAGGGCCACAATATTTTATGTAATAATTTCGCGCTGATCTGAACTGGCGGATCACACTATAGTTGTTTTAGATCTAAACTGAAATATGAAATTAGACTTTCAGATGAACTGAAACTAATAATTGAAGACGACGGGTCAGCATGAATTTCATATGATCATGAGAAAAGACACGTTTTCTCTATACCTAGCCAATTAATAATAATACATTAACCCAATTAACAGTTTCCTTGTGTGGGGCGCATTCAATAATTAAACTACGTTACCGTGTTCGTCAGGTATATATATAGGACTGAAGCAAAACTCTAAATTATCACATCCCTTACTAATTCTTAAATACTACTTCTGTACTTAATACAAAAATTAGTTGACTAATTTGAGTAGATTAAAAAAATTAGTTATATTAATTACGTGTAATAAATATATATTGTCTTTCTTAAAATATCCTTACCAATTAAGTATATTAGCTACAACTATTATTATTACAAGGACTGCCTTAAAAATAAATAAATAAATATGAAAGATAAAATAGATTAGGGTTTATATTAAGGATTAAAGGTAACAATATCTTAGATTATCTTCTAAAATATGAAAATATTAACATAAGATATAATATCTAAAACTCACCTTAGATGTACTCCTCCGGTTCTTAATATAAGACCCATTTAACTAATTTGAGTAGATAATAAGTTAGGTAAATTAGTTAATTACAAGAAAAGTGACACATTTTTCCTAAAACACCATAATCATCTTTTTAATATCCCTCTCCCTCTTCTACTTGATTATGGTTGGGAGAGTATCCATAGGGGTAATTTAGAAAAATTAAAAAATATGAGAAATGGGTCTTATATTTAGGACCAAAACTAACTCAAGAATGAGTCCTATATTAAGGACCGGAGGAGTATTAATGAAGAGTAATAACAAAACATAAATACATTAAATATTTCTTTTCTTCTCTAATCTTTGCCTTCAATAACCTTCTTTCTTCTTGGCAAGATATCTACAGAGGGATAAGTGCTTCTGATTCCTCTGACGGTTTCGCCCACCCTCAGGATTCCCTTCTGGCGAAAACTTTGCCGGCAAGATGGAATAGAAGAACCTAATAGTTGCAGCGAGCCCCCATATCTGATGCTTCTTATGACCTGGCCTTCTTCCTCCAACCAAAACAGAAAAAAAGAAGAAAACCATAAGACACTGACGTTATGATCAAAACTCGAACTCTAACTTAAGCTTCCCATATGCAACCTATTACGGAAATGCAAAATAGAGAATCCAGGACACACACAAAAAGATCACGGGACCTGTCACCTGTGTGCAGAAGGTACAAAGATATATACGTACTTAATTTCTTGTTTTTTCTTTGCCGGGACAAATATATATATATATATATATATTTTTCATTATTGAATTACAGCGAGAAAAGATTCTCTCAACTTCTCATAAATTAGGAAATGGGAAGTGGGTGAACCCTCCCAATCACTCTTACTTCGTTCCATTTTTTCAAAATAATCGATGGGAAATTAACAGTGTATTTAATGTGGCTGCTCCATGCTGCCATGTGCAAGTGATATGCCATTAATTGAAAATGGAGTTTAACATGTATATATTGAATTATTATATAATTATTCAATAATTAAAAAGTTAAATAGTGTTTGTAAATAGGTTTTGGAAGAATATAAAATTCTTTTTAAGTGTAGAGGCAGGAAATAAAGAAAAATTACAGGATTATTTTGACATATTTAATCATTAATCATATAATTAAATGCTGGCGGTGCTGAAACCCATCTTTCCTTATTTTATTTTTTTGGCCTGCAACCCATCTTCCCTTATTCGTTCATCGACACATTTATTGGAGCATAAAGTTAGAGGTGTAGATGTAACTTGTAAGGGTCTCTAGCTCGGAATCATACACTTTAGGCCAAAAAAAAGTTCGGAATCATACATACATAGAAATCAAATCAAAAGTTGAAGGGATTCCACATGCATGATTCGAAACCTTTTAAGCACGGTGAAGCAGCGTTTGTCCGGACTCCACCTCACTTGCTGGAATCAAATTGCGCACTACATGCATGTGACAGTTTCATGACGCCAAGGGCGAGGCTATATGTCTGCGAGTTATCTTCAGTTTCCCCCTAGCTAATTAATGCTCGTGATGATATTTTTATTTGCTTCCCCTTTGTATGGTTCCCTAGATAGGCCATAACTAGACTTTTGGCCATTTCCTGGCTCCTTTCGATGAGAAGAAACAGATAATGTAGAATATATATCAGAAAAAAGTTTAAACAATAGGACAGGCACTGTAAGATCTGGCCCGTGACGGAGTATATGCACACGAGACCAACAGAGAATTTTAAAGACAGTCCTGAACAAAAGTTCATCTAGATCTACCTAACACGCATGAGCTGCTGATTGACTACCTGTTCAAGACGGTGGGGAGTGCTGCGTCAAAAAAGTTATGGTTAGTAATCACACTCCCTCTTTCCAAATAAACAAATCAAAACAGTTCGAAGGTCGTGAAACATTGAGAGCAGGACCTAAATTTCACCATATTTTCATTGTTTGTATATATGAACGGCTACCCAAGTTTCCATTTATTCACTTACGTTCTTGTTATCTCTTTAACATTTTGTTTAAACCATGCACAATCTCATTTTTTCCCTTCAGTATCAATATCACGATCTCTACTACATTTCCTTCTTAATAAACCAACATCTGAATATGTAGTGTGACGCAAATTTATTAATTAGCGAGAGTTCACAGACTAAGATTGCGGAAGAAACCAGAAGAGGCATGGACCACTAAATGCTTGAATAATTTTGAGTATGAGGACTCATGCGAGCCCCTCCGGGAAGACTTGGATGAAAACCCATGAAATTGGGCATAATGCACAAAGCACTGAAGGAGAACAAGTGGGTGGATGTCGATCATTCGGGTGCCAGAACGCCAAAACGAGACAGCATTGTATGGAGGAGGGCTCTTGAGGCATCTTCCATGGACCCCTTGATTGAACTCATATTCTTCTTTGGAAAGACTTGGAGCATCACAGCCCTCTCCTCTTACCTGCTTTATAGCCGACCCACTATCTAATGATACTCCTGGCCTTTGACCTTACTTTCCCTTCCACCCTCTTTGTTGCACTTATCTTTTGGGTTGTGGTTTCAGAAATCCTAATCCCTCGCTTGTCATTTTCATTATTTTATGACTAGAACAGCTGATTTCCAAGGGGTAAATATACTTTTTGGTAACACACACACATATAGGCAGAAGGAGGGCATTCTTTTCGGATTTGCGTGTAGCTTTTGACTTCAGCTACTACATTTTCCATTTGGAGGGATATGAATGCCAGTGCCCCCTAATTCAAAGATTCTCTGCAACAAGAATGATTGCAGCTCTAGTGGAAGTCAACTTCTAAGCGAGTTTGAGATCGGCTGGGATTTCTTGTAACTCTCTCGGGGCGAGAAAAGCTGCTGCCGCTGCTGGCCATAACTCACCAAAGCAAAAGAAACCACTGGCCATTGAATTTGGACGCTTTCTAGGGGATATGCTTCCCAAGCTAGATCCTCGATTTCTTTTGCTTCCATGAATAACCATTTTTCTATTTAAATCAATTATGTTTTCTGTACGGTAAAAATTTAAATATTAATTTATTATGTTGTGAGAAACTAATCTCTCCTGCTTGACCTACCTCTAGGAAAAACTTATTTAATCAGTCTTGTTTATTGAAGAGGCTGACAGTTTTTTGAGAAAGAAAAAAAAAAAAAAACGGAAAACAATCAAAACTCTTGGTTTTTGGTGATATATTTAAAATAACAATAAAACGCCACTCAAATTTTCCAGATAGACAGAGTCGGAGACGTGGATCATACTGGTGGCTCTTAACAAATCCTGATCCATACTTATTTAAGCAAATGATTGCAACTCACCAAAACCAATCAAATTGATATATCAAATGACCCATAATTTAGACAGCCCATTTATATCATGACCACTTGTTTAGTTATTTTATACGGGTCACGAATTGATAGATTTGTCGTGAAGCTATCTCATTCTTCTTCCGTTTTTATCTAGTGTAATAAGTATCGAATATTTATAAATAACTACGTGTAGGAATTGATTGACGCAACGACGTACCACCTCTAGTATTTTCTTCCACACAGAATCTATTATTATTATTATTATTATTATATATGTATATGGTTGGCAAACAAAAAAAAGTATCAGACTATGAGTGGGCAACTATTTACATAATCTAATCTGAATGAACAGAAGCCAATTATCGAGTCAGGGGCGTACGTGTGCGAAGTTCGGTTATGCGCTAGAGGTTATTTATAATCTTATCTGAACGGATTCTTAATTATTTTCCAATTTCCATTGAGAAAAAAAAAATAACGTCACGAGTGAGACTTAGGATTTTTATTTTCTTGACAATTATATTTTCTCCGCCCAGCTGAATTATAGGTATTCTACAAGCCCTAATGACACGGTGACTTGGGGACTACTTAATCCCGGTATGATTTTAGCTTAACATCATCACGGAAGTCATTCTTATTTTTCTGTAACGACACATTTGACGGTACTGTATTATATGCCACGACTGAGAATATATTCAACAACTCGAAGATGAAATATTGAGGGATGGATGATGGTGAACGACGTTATGTTACTGATCTGTATTATGTTTGAATAACAATACTACTCCCAAATCTGTTAATAAGATGTTATTTGTAAACTATAAATAAAATCTTATAATTAGAATCGGAGGAATAAAACTTTTTGTTTAAAGGCCATGGAGGCGGCCAAGGAAGTTGATAGAAAATTGAAGGGATGACGAGTGGAATCTCGCGGCGGAGGACGCCTGTGAACTTGGACGGAGTATCGACTTGAACCACCATTGTGAGAGGATTCTGTTCTTTTGATTAAATTTCAATATTTTTATAAATATTATTATTTTTATGGACACGGCGGTGGATAGGATAAGCCAATGAATTTCATAGAAAGAATAATCCCGCAAGGGAAAGAAAATTGAAGGTGGGGGTATTCGGATGATGGGAGCATAGTAATGTATTCTGTTTAATAGCGGAGGACGCGTGTGGGGGAACTTGGACGGTATGTGGGCTTTGTTCAACAAGATTGTTTTCCCAATTTCTGATACTCTGTGGGGTCCACAGACGCCAACCCCAAGAAGTGAGTCTGACCCCCGCACTCCCTTGTCCCCTTCCGCATTTTAAAAAAAAGCCACAGATCTTCTGACTCGTGTAGCCCTGTGCTCTCCCCTCTCACTGTGATCATTAATTTGTTATTTTTTTATTAAAATCTTATTAGTATAAATGAGATCTTATAATTAAAATCAAGATAGTATAATTTAAAAGATATGTAAAATTATTTTAAAAATAATGAAATGAAAATAGAAAAAAATTATAAAATTAGATAAAATAGACAAATTACGGTAATTGAAAAGTCGCGACTTGCCTTTTTTTTTTTTGGGGGGGGGGTTTTTTAATTTTTGGAACAGTCTGCCATTGTGCCGTCGGGGTTCAGCGGCGGTCCCTGGATACGTATTTTGTGTGGAACAAAACAGGGGAACGAAGTTGCTTGTAACTGTCTGACCTCCGAGGTAGTGCAGTCTTCTTCTTTATCGCACATTGTCCGCGTGTTTTTCAAGGGATGATACACATGCAGGGTGCCTTCCAGTGACGATCGTGGGT